>NW_027142398.1:3230908-3388405 GCF_026170545.1 Melanerpes formicivorus
AGAAGCCCTCTAGGATCACCCAGTCCAACCAGCAACCCAGCACCACCATGGCCATTAAACCCTGGCCCCAGGTGCCATGGCCACACATCTCTTGACCACCTCCAGGGATGGGGACTCCACCACCTCCCTGGGCAGCCTGTGCCAACCCCTGAGCACTCTTGCACTCAAGACTATTTTTCCACTACCAAACCCAGCCCTCCCCTGGCACAGCTTGAGGCCATTTCCTCTCATTTGTCACTAGGGAGAAGGGACCGACCACCACCTCACTCAACCTCCTTTCTTGCCCCTGCTGCTGGGTGTTGGTGATGTTTCTGGGCCCTGGGCAGACCTTGCTGAGCACCTGAGTGCTCCCCTGGAGCAGGCAGCTATCTTGCACCTATTTTACAAATAAGATAAGAGGCCTTGCTCAAGGTCACAGGAGGCAGAGCTGGGAGGCTGTCAGGAGGAGCGCCGTCCAGCCTCAGCACTTTGCTGAGGACAAGCAGCACAACACCTGCCCCACACAGCCCACAGGTGCTCCATGATGCATTTTGGGGGCTAACCCTGGGCTGGGCAAGGGTCTTCTTGGGGGGATGATGTTTGCTCTGGGACCTTGCTGAGCTCCAGAGGCAGCGCAGAGGGGATGGGGTCGACTCTAACCAACAGAACACTGCTGTGATCCAGAGGGAGAGCAGAACTGGTGGGGTTGGCCTTAACCAACAGAATGGGCTCTGGGACCTTGCTGTGCTCCTGAAGGAGAGCAGAACTGGTGGGGTTGACTCACCAACAGAACATTGCTCTGGGGACCTTGCTGTGCTGCAGAGGCAGAGCAGAGTGGATGAGGTTGACTCTAACCAACAGAACACTGCTGTGCTCCAGAGGGGAAGCAGAGTCAGTGGGGCTGACTCTAACCAGCAGATGTTCTCTTCCCCAAGCCATGATGTCCTTACACTGCCAAGCTTTCAACCTGAGGATGCTCTTGCATGGTCTCCTCCTGCCAGCCCTGCTGCTGTGGCCCAGGGCTCTCCCATGAGGAGGTCTCTTGAAGAGCAGGGCCAGCACTGATGGGGTAGGGTTTAGTCAACAGAGACGTGCAGGGCACACGATCTCAGGAGGACACTTCCCCTTCCCTTGCCTTTGGAAATGTCCCTGCAGGGCTAAGGCAGGTTGTAAAGCCTATGAGCAGATAGAACACAGCAATTCCCTCTGGTAGATAACCAGAAAGCTGCAGAGCCTCTCCCCAGCTCTAAGTTCACACCATCAAATAAACTCCACTGAGCCACAGGGGCAGCTTTGAACCTCCCGATGCCGCTCTGCATTCCACCCTTTCTTTTGGGGCTGTAAATAATCCCCTTGTCTCCCTTTAGGACATGGAGTTCCTCATTTCCTCTCTGGATTAAGCCACTGATCCCTGTGCCAGCTGGGGAGACCAACTGCCTGTCCCTGCAGCCAAGGGGGAAGTTTGGGGAGCATTAGAAGCCGTCGGTTCCCTTTCAAGCCAGCCTGGTGTCTCCATCACCTGGCACCACGGAGCCAGTGGCTTGGCCATGTCTGCCAGCAAGAGCACAACATCCTGCCTGGGCCAGGAGCTGCATTCCTGGTGATAACCAGCTCTGGGAACCTCACTGCTCCAGCCAGGCTCTGTGTGGGGACACTGCTCACTGCACTTGGTGTCACCAAGCCCTGGTCACCCTCTGCTTGCAGCCAGAGCATCCCACAGCACTGGGCATGTCCACAGCCAGAGCATCCTCATAGCACTGGGCATGTCCACAGCCAGAGCATCCCTACAGCACTGGGCATTGTCCACAGCCAGAGCATCCCACAGCACTGGGCATGTCCACAGCCAGAGCATCCCACAGCACTGGGCATGTCCACAGCCAGAGCATCCTACAGCACTGGGGCATTGTCCACAGCCAGAGCATCCTACAGCACTGGGCATTGTCCACAGCCAGAGCATCCCACAGCACTGGGCATGTCCACAGCCAGAGCATCCTACAGCACTGGGCATTGTCCACAGCCAGAACATCCCACAGCACTGGGCATGTCCACAGCCAGAGCATCCCACAGCACTGGGCATTGTCCACAGCCCAGAACATCCCACAGCACTGGGCATGTCCACAGCCAGAGCATCCTACAGCACTGGGCATGTCCACAGCCAGAGCATCCCACAGCACTGGGCATGTCCAACAGCCTGCTCCAGCCACAGCCACCTTATTCCTGCAGGAATTGGCAGCCCAGTCTCTGCTCTCCCACCTGGCTGATGCTGATCCCAAAAGCTCCTGAAAGGACAGACAGAGAAGACAGGGATGAAGGACAGCTCCACCCAGCATCAGATGTCTCCTGTGCAGGTGTCACAGCCTGAGTGACACATCAGCCACGTACAGCAGCAGCCCTCCCACACCTCCCAGATCCCCCTGGAAGCAGCAGTTTCCCTCCACAAAGGCTGCCCCACTCCACCTGCAGCATCTCCATCCCAGACCCTGGCTCCTGCCCAGGCCTGTGGCCACACAGGTCCTGTTTCCTTGGTAAAACTGTCCAAGAGAGTAGCATCTCCAGCTGCAAGGAGGGATGGAGGCTGCCCCAAAGCTCCACCACCAGCAGAGCTCCCAGGAACCAGCACAGGGGCAAGTGGTGCCTCTCCCCATTGACTCCAACCCTGGGGTTGCAAGGAAGCTCTCTCATCAGTTCTATCAGTACATTACCACTGAATTATTGCCCTCATTAAGTGCCATATAGCTGCTAATATTAATCACCTGCAAATAAATCCACACACTCCGTCACTTGGAATGCTCTTATCAGAGCAGGAGATAAAGAGCTCAGCAGTCCCTGCACCCAGGCCTCTGGGCTTGACCCAGAGGAGTCCCTGGGGTGTCTTTTGATCTCCTGGCATTCCAAGCAGGCAGCTCCCCAGATGGAGCACTGCATGCTGCACATCATCCTGGCTGGGACACAACCCAGCAGAGCGGCCTGGGTGACCTGCGGTGAGTTGAGCTGAGCTGAAGCCGAAGGAGGCAGAATCCAAATTAGATTGATGGCTCCTCAAGCTGGAATTTGACCAGCAGGGCAAGAAATGCCAGAGGACCATCAGTGGCTGAATGGGGCTGGTTTTTCCACAGGGCAAGACCTTACTGCTCCCTGATCACACCCACTAGGACTTTGGAATAGCAGCTCTTGCCCTAGAAAGAGCTCAGCAGTCCCTGTGCAGGAACCATCGGTGAGCCCTGGCTGGGCACAAGGGACACCAGGGTCTGAAGAGGACAGAGCAAGCCTGAAGGTCTCATGTAGGTCATCCCCTCCAAGGATGGGCACTCCACGACCTCCCAGGGCAGCCTGTTTCGATCCCTGACCACTCCTGCAGTCCAGAAGCTCTTCCTAATCTTCAACCTAACCCTCTCCTGGCACAATTTCAGGCCACTTCCTCTCATCCCATCACCTGACAGTAGGGAGAAGAGACCAAACCCCACTGACATCTCCAGCTCCACAGCTCTGGGATGTCAGTGAGGGGGGGGAAAGAAAACCTTTTCCACTGGTGGAACTCCTCTAGGAAAATGCCAGTTCAGGGATGGCCAAAAACCAAAGTGCCTTTAACACAGAATCACAGAGTGACAGAGCTGGGAAGTGACCTCTGGAGATCATCCAGAGCAGGGTGACCCAGAGCAGGTGGCGCAGGATGAAGGGCAGGGAGGTATGGAAGGAATCCAGAGATAGAGACATTAGCATTTAGCTGATTGCCCAGGTGGGACAGCAGTGCCAGCATCACCTCGACAGCAGAGGTGGTGCTTGGGAAGCCTGCTTTAGGGGGAGGTGTCTGTGCCAGTGGCTGGAGGGGGGGGGGGCTGAATTAGGCAGTCTTTGAGGTCCTCTTGCAACCCAAAGCAATCTGAGTCTGTGATCTGTGATCCTGTGAGAATACAGGTCTGTGATTTAATGATCCCCTGATTCTGGGACTCTAGGACTCTCTGATTCTGACTGTGGTTCTGTGACTCTGATTTTCTGATTCCATGATTGTGTGATTCCATGACTATGATTCTCTGATTCCATGATTCTGTGACTATGATTCTATGTTCCTTTGGTTCTCTGATTCTCTGATTCTGTGACTGTGGTTCTGTGACTCTGATTCTCTGATTCTCTGATTCTCTGATTCCATGACTCTGATTCTCTGATTCTCTGATTCTGTGACTATGATTCCATGATTCCATGATTCTCTGATTCTCTGATTCTGGGGCTGGTCTCTTCTCCCAGGCAACCAGCACCAGAACAAGAGGACACAGTCTCAAGCTGTGCCAGGTAGGGTTCAGGCTGGATGTTAGGAAGAAGTTCTTCCCAGCAAGAGAGATTGGCCATTGGGATGTGCTGCCCATGGAGGTGGTGGAGTCACCATCACTGGAGGTGTTCAGGAGGAGACTTGATAGGGTGCTTGGTGCCATGGGTTAGTTGATTAGATGGTGTTGGGTGATAGGTTGGACTTGGTGATCTTGAAGGTCTCTTCCAACCTGGTTCATTCCATTCCATTCCATTCTATTCCATTCCATTCCATTCCATTCCATTCCATTCCATTCCATTCCATTCCATTCCATTCCATTCCATTCCATTCCATTCCATTCCATTCCACTCTGTGACTCTGTGACTATGATCTCTGATTCTCTGATTTCTGTGTCTCTGATTCTCTGGTTCTGTGATTCTGTGACTGATTCTCTCCTTCTGTGACTCTGATTTCATGATTCTCTGAATCTCTGAGTCCACAAATCTCTGACTCTCTGATTTTGTGACTCCTCTTCTTTTTTTGCCCTGAAAGCAACCCCCCTGGGGCTGGCACCTGTGGGTGCCGGTGCTGTGGGCTGCTGTGGGCAGCTGCTGGTGGTGCCAGCGCTGTGGGCTGCCATGGGCACCTCTGGGTGCCAGCGCTGTGGGCTGCCGTGGGCAGTTGCTGGCTGTGCCATGGGCAGCTGCTGGCTGTGCTGTGGGCAGCTGCTGGCTGTGCCAGTTGTGTGGGCTGCCATGGGCACCTCTGGGTGCCAGCGCTGTGGGCTGCCGTGGGCACCTCTGGGTGCTGGCACTGTGGGCTGCCATGGGTAGTTGCTGGCTGTGCCGTGGGCAGCTGCTGGCTGTGCCGTGGGCAGCTGCTGGTGGTGCCAGTGCTGTGGGCTGCCGTGGGCACCTCTGGGTGCCAGTGCTGTGGGCTGCCATGGGCAGCTGCTGGCTGTGCCATGGGCAGCCACTGGTAGTGCCAGCGCTGTGGGCTGCCATGGGCAGCTGCTGGCTGTGCCATGGGCAGCCACTGGCGGTGCCAGTGCTGTGGGCTGCCATGGGCAGCTGCTGGCGGTGCCATGGGCAGCTGCTGGCTGTGCTGGTGCTGTGGGCTGCCATGGGCAGCTGCTGGCTGTGCTGGTGCTGTGGGCTGCTGTGGGCAGCTGCTGGCTGTGCCATGGGCAGCCACTGGCGGTGCCAGCGCTGTGGGCTGCCGTGGGCAGCTGCTGGCAGTGCCGTGGGCAGCTGCTGGCGGTGCCAGTGCCGTGTCACGCGTTCCCGTCTCAAAGGGCTCGCTGCCTATCAGGCTGTTCCCCACAGAAACACTTGATAGGGGTTATTAATGATATTTACAGGATAACTGCTTGGCAATGATTACCTCTGTCTGTCAGAGGGCAATGAATCAGCCCCCTTTCCCCTGGCACCCTCCGGCAGGGTGTTCCTTTGGCATGCTCTGGGCACGGTGATTGATTCCCAGAAGATGAAGTTTCTTGGCAGTCAGCACTGATCCCTTCTGCATGCATAAGGTACCAGAGATTTCTGTTCTGACAGCCCCTGGGAGCAAGCAAAGGCCACAGCTTTGCCTTCTCCCTTCCTCCCACCCCAGCCACGTGCCTCTTCTCTTCTTCTCTCTT
This sequence comes from Melanerpes formicivorus, assembly GCF_026170545.1. Taxonomy (NCBI): domain Eukaryota; kingdom Metazoa; phylum Chordata; class Aves; order Piciformes; family Picidae; genus Melanerpes; species Melanerpes formicivorus. The sequence goes on from NW_027142398.1 coordinate 3,236,770, forward strand.
CCCTTTGCCCTTTTCCCATCATTTTCCCCCACAAAGAGGCCAACAAACCCTCATGGTGCCAGCACATCCCAACCACCCTGTGTCTGCATTCTGGGATTGAGCCTGGAGCAGGGAGAGCAGCAGAGCCATCACAGATTCATAGAATGGGTTGGGTTGGAAGGGACCTTAGAGATCATGCAGTGCCAGCCTCCCTGGCATGGGCAGGGACACCTCCCACCAGCCCAGGATGCTCAAGGCCTCATCCAGCCTGGCCTTGAGCACCTCCAGGGAGGGAGCATCCACAACTACTCTGAGGTCATGCTGAGATGTCCTTGGGGCTCTTGGGACCATGGAAGATCAGTTTCTTCCACAGCAAATACCACTCCCCCTGTTCCTTTGGGGGTGTCCCCTGCTGATGTCCTTGTCCATCCCATTGCCTCTGACTGGCACCTGGCTCCTGCACTCTCAGATCCCTCTAGAAGTCTGGACCATGATCCCAGACAGGGCTTGGCACAGTGGTGCCAGCATGGGTTGGTGACACGATGGCAGGAGGGAATAAACTCTTTCCCCTTTCTCCAGCCTGAGCTGGCTGCTTCCTGCCCACACCAGTGCCCTTTCCAGCTCCAGACACTCTGCTTTGCAAGACATCAGCAAATTCCCAGGTCAGGAGGTTCATAAGTAGCTCTGAAGGTGACTCCCAAGCCTGCAGCTCCCACAGTGGCCCATCCCATCACCTTCCCTCTGCACCCCCATCCACTGCCAGGGGCAGCTGAAGAACTTGTCAGACCCTGCTGCAGAGGAGCAGGTGGCACAGGTATGGCCCCTGCCCGGGGACTGTCCCTGCAAGGCTGATGACAGAGAGTCCATCCTGAGCCACACTGGCACATCTCTGCACTGCTGAGGGCTTCCACTGAAGGCTTCTACTGAGAGCTTCCACCACTGAAGGCTTCTCCTGAGGGCTTCCATCACTGAGGGCTTCTCCTGAGGGCTTCCACCACTGAAGGCTTCTCCTGAGGGCTTCCATCACTGAGGGCTTCTCCTGAGGGCTTCCACCACTGAAGGCTTCTACTAAGGGCTTCCATCACTGAGGGCTTCTACTGAGGGCTTCGAACACTGAGGGCTTCTACTGAGGGCTTCCATCACTGAGGGCTTCTACTGAGGGCTTCTACTGAGGGCTTCCATCACTGAGGGCTTCTACTGAGGGCTTCTACTGAGGGCTTCCATCACTGAGGGCTTCCACTGAGGGTCGCCACCTCCTCTCCACACAGGACGACAGAGCTTGGATGGGCAGCGAGGGCTTCTCCTCTTTCCCACCCCTCTCATCCCTTTGAACCTGGCAATAAGGCAGGACCCTCTCTCCCCTGCCAATCCCACCTTCAAAGCCCCAGCGGAGGGGTCCGGCGCTGGCACAAAGCTCACCATTGTCCCCTGCCGAGGCGGGGAGGCAGCCGGAGCTCAAAGGCAGGGCAGACACAGCCCAGCCGCGCCGGGAAGCTGGCCCAGGCCAACAAAAGCATCTTCTGCTGGCCCGGGTGCCGGGCAAGGCGAGGGAGGGGTGAGGGTGAATATCAGCTATTGTCACCGAGAGCACGGAGGGTCCTGCAAAGGTGATCAAACAGCCCAGAGCTGAGCGGGAAGAGGTGGGGGGCGGGGGGGGGGGGGGGGGGGGGGACACGACATCCAAAAAAAAAAAAGCCCTTGTCCCTCTTCAGATCTCTCCTTATCTCCCTCGGCTATCTCCTGAGCTCAGCCCGGGTGGACTCGCTGGCAATTACCTGCTGCAAGCCAATCAGGCGCCGAGCACAGCCCTCGGTCCCCTTGACTGAGGTGATTTATAAATGACTCACTTGGCTTATTTGAGCACAGACCTCTGCACACCTCCTCTCGCAGCACCTCGCCGCTGCTTGGGCTCTTGCCTTGCCACATCTGCGGCCGCTGCTCGCCGGGCAGGATTCGGCCCTTCCTCCGCCCGGCCAGGCGCAGGTAACCCGGCTCCAACAATCGTGCTCTTTGTCTGGGTGGGCGTGGGGGATCTACACTCCGGTTGCACAGCCACTGGGTGTGAGTTTCAGTACTTGAAGAACTGCTACTTTTCTTTCCCCCCCCCCCCCCCCTCTTTTTTTTTTCTGCCTCCTTTTGCAAAAAATGAAAATAACAGAAAAATAAAAGGAGGAGGGGAAAAAAGGAGGGGGGAAATTTATGGCAGATTTACTCAGGAATTAGCAACAGCAGTGCTCCAAGAGCTTGATTTATGAAGAGAAGGTGGAAGAGCCGAAGATGTGAATTAATTATTGCTAGGATAAATCCTGCCATCTTATCCTGGCTGGCTCCTGCTGAGCTCTGGGAGGGGGAAAGGTTGGGGGGGGGTGGGATTTGGGTTTGCCTGCTCCAGGAGAGGCAACCCTGATGACAGATCCTCTTCTCTCTGGATTCTTTTCTGCTGCTCAGAACTTTCTCTGCCTGGGCCCATGGACAGTGGTCCTTGCCCCAAGGGTGCTGCAGCCCAAATGCAACTTAGCGCTCGCAGGCGCAGGGGGAAAGGATGCAGAGCTCAGTGCCTGCAGGCAGTGGTCGAGGAGCCCTGGTTGTGCCCAGGAATCTGACCTAGGCAAGGGGTCTTTGCCCCCCCCCTCCCCCCCTCCCCAGGATGGCCCTGGGCAATGGATGCAGGGCTGTGGGGCATGCAATGACGTTAGGAGGGAATTTTGAAGCTGGGAATGGGAAGTGCTGCCAGGCTGAGACCTGTCAGACCGGCTGCAGGCTCTCCGGCTGCTCCCAGAGCCGTTTCTGGGGATGTGCAGGTCCAGGTTGGGCTCCCTCATATATCTGAAGAGAAAATCTTTCCACCAGCCTGCCCCGTGGCAGCCAACTGCTGCCCATGCAGCTGGGATGCTTGCTGCTCCTCCCTGATAAAAAACTTGCCCACACCTTATTGGTAAGCAAGATGAAAACTTCAGCTGGGGACCTGTCCTTCCTCCCCTGGGAGATAAGTCCTTGGTGTGACATTCGTGGCCGGCCACCAGCAAGTTATTTCTGCCCCAGGTCAGAGATTTCCAGTACAGAAAATGCTGTCCCATCCTCTACCTCTGGGGGAGGATGGACTGGGTGACCCCAGAGGTGTTTTTCCCTCTCCAGAGGGGTGAGGAGCATGTGCAGGAGCGAGCTCCCAGCAGGCATCCCCCCGGATAAGTGTGCACAGGCAGTGCAGGAATGCTGCAGTCTGCAGACTTTTTAATTCCCTGGGATTTGCACTGCTCCCCTGCTTCTCAAAGGAGGGGGGCAAGCAAGGTCTGAGTCAGAGGTGTGTGGAGAGCAGAGGGGTGCCCCAAGTCTCTCTTCTCTTTCTTCTAAGCAAGCGTTCCAAACCTCCCCTCCTCCTCACCCCAGCGCTGAGGGAGCAGCAAAGGGCTGGTGGGGAGTCTGGACACCCCACTTGGGATGTCATTAAGCTCAGGCACTGCCCTCTGCCCAGACACCACTGGGATCAAGGTGTCACCTCTGGGCTCTGCAGGGCAGGGGAGCTGGTGCCTTTTGGAGGGTGGTGATGATGGGGCCACGTCTGCAGCCCAACAGGCAGCACCTCAGGCCATGCATCCACTGCCTCCCCTCCCAGCCCAGCCCAGGTACAGCCCTGGATGCAGCCACAGGAGAGTTTGGGTGGGGTTGAGAACAAGGGGGGGGTGTCACCAAAGAAATCCTGGGAAGAGTGAGCCAAATCCAGGCTCCTTTACCCCAGTGCCCAGGCAGAGCAAGCTCCCCTCTCCCCGTGGCATTTGCTGCCTTCACAAGGGCATTAAAAAGGAGCTTTGCACTTACCAAACACCCTTCCAGCCCAACACTTGGGCTTCACCCTCAGTAGCTGGCAGATGCCTGCAGACCTTATTATTATGATTATTCTGGTTACCAAGTGCAGAGCTAGTTTGGTTAGAAACTCCTGTGAAGTGGTACATCAAACATTGGCACCGGCCCAGCGGCGCAGGGAACAAGAGCCCCGAGCAGGGCTCCCGCCCCGCTGCCTGCGCTGGGCTGGCTCGCTCACAACAAGCAAAGGGCCATCTGCCTCCTGGAAATCACCTATTTCACAGGCCAAATATTTGATCTAAACAACAAAAAGAGAGAGAGAGAGAGAGAGAGAAAAAAAACATTGCTGTAATGCCTGCTCATGGCAAGAGGGCAAGAGGAGGAGGAAGGGGATGGCTGCTCCGGATGGGAGACGCTGGAGCCGAGGCTGGGCGCAAGGAAGTGGGAGCTGGAGGGCAGCAGAGAGGTTTCCTCGCTGTCCCCATGGCACAAGGTCTTTCTGGAGCTCACCAGGGGCAGTTAGCACCTCCCAGCAGTTCTCTACCTCCTTCACCCTCTCCTTTCTCTCTGGCTCTTATCCTACTGGTCACCACGATGGGCTGGAGGTGGAAAGTGGATTGAAACAGCTCAGTTTCGAGTGAGTCTTCTGCACTCTGGAGTTTTGCCTTTTCTGGGGCTTAAGTCTGTTTTGGGGCTGGGCTATTTTTCAGCTCATGCCCTCCTAGCACCAGCCTCTTCTATTTCCAAAGGGCAGAGGTGAAGACAAAGTTAAACCCCGTGGCCAAATGTTGTGTGCATTGAGCTCAGCACCTGAAAAGCCACCACTGCTTCCCTGCTTCTGCCTCTTCCTCTTCCCCAGACTGCCTGGATTACCAGGAAAGGTGCTTTCTCTACTAGTCTTGTGCCAGGGACTTGAGGCTATAGAGCTGGTTTGACTACTGCAAGCTGTAGATGAGCCTCAAGGCGATTCAGAGCCAAAGGTAAACCAAAACTAAATCAGATCAGAGGGATTTTAACTGGGAGCTGAAAGCTGTGCCCAGTGGAAGAGCCCAGCCTGAAGATACCAACAATGAACCTGCTGGGGGGGTCCTGTGGTGTGGCACATCAGCCAGGCTTGGTCCTGACCTGTCCCTGATGCCAAGAGGTTGGAGGGAGTGAAGAAGCCAGGAGGGCAGGGGTGGATCTGCTGGGCTGATCTCTGCCCAAGAGCAGAGGTGAATTATACAAGAGCCTGTTGAAATACCTCAGCTGAGTGACAGCAGAAACCTCCCTGTCCTCCTGCCTGCCTGCCTTGTGAGCCCAGCTCACACCAGAGGCGTGAAAGGGAGAGGGAAGAGGGTGTGTGGTGAGAGGGTGAGGCAGAGTTCAGTCTAGGGGAGCACCTGGCACTGCACAGCCTGGTACTGCACAGCCTGGTACTGTGGCACCCAGCACTGCAGTGTCCAGCATTGCAGCATCTGGCACTGCAGAGCCTGGCACTGTGGCATTCAGCACAGCAGAGCCTGGCACTGCAGCATCTGGCACTGCAGAACTTGGCACTGCAGCAGCACCTGCCACTGCAGCATGCAGCACTGCAGCACCCAGCACTGCAGAGCCTGGAGCTGCAGTGCCCAGCATTGCAGACCCTGGCCCAGTGGCATCCTGTACTGCACCATCTGACACTGCAGTATCCAGCACTGCAGAGCCTGGTGCTGTGGCATCCAGCACTGCAGCAGCCAGCACTGCAGAGCCTGGCACTGCACCATCTGGCCCTGCAGATCCAGCAGGGCAGCCTCTGGCACATCGGAGCCTGGCACCACATCCACCCACAGCTTCTCCATGCCATGGCTCAGTGAGGAAGCACAGCACAGGTTTCAAGGCAGGAGGTGACAGCTTCCTCACCTGACCCTGTGAGACTTGAGCCCTTTCACCATCTTCCCCCAGGGCTCCCATGGCACCTGCAAGCCCAAGCTGTGGGCAGGAGGTTGGGAGCTGCAGCGGTCAGGGTGCTGAAGGCACTGACTGGGCATTGGAATGGGTTGCCCAGGGAGGTGGTTGAGTCATCGACCCTGGAGGCGTTCAAGGGGAGATTGGACGTGGCACTTGGTGCCATGGTCTAGTCATGGGGTCTGCGGTGTCAGGTTGGACTCGATGATCCTCGAGGTCCTTTCCAACCTAAGTGATACTGTGATACTGTGATACTGTGACTGAGGGCAGCAGGAGTCAAGACCCTGTCCCAGTGTTGCAACCAAACCCTTGCACCTGTGCTTGCCTTCTCCAGGCAGACCTTGTCTCCTGGGGCAGGGGAGAGCTGCTTTTTACAACCCTTTCTTGAGCAACAGAGCTGGGACAGAGGTGTTTTTAATGCAGATTCACCCAGGGCCTGAAAGGCTCCAGACCTCTGAACTCCATCAGCTGAGAAGCAATCATCGAGGAGATCTGAATGTGCATTGCCTTGTGCAAGGAGAAGGGGGCAAGGAGAGGGGGCAGACAAAGGAGGCAGCATGAGAGGACTTGGGTTTTTATCCCTCAAGTGTGGAAGGCATCCCCAGAACACCCAGCTCCTGCACTGGGATCGCTCTGGGCCTGTGGATCACTCCCATGGCAGCAATCAGATTGCTCTCCCACTACCTCTTGACTCACACTCCTTGGACTGAAGTCCCTTTCCTATGCCTATGCCAGCACAGGAAAGTGGCCTTATGCCAGTGGCTCCTATCAACACTGGCCAGAAACCTCAATGTGACTTTCCTCTTCCCAAACTCAGCTATCACCAGCACAGGGGCAGGAGATAAGAGCTTAGTAAATGCATTTGCAAGATGAACCCTGGGAAAAAAGGTCTCTGCTTGGCTGCTTTGAGCTTGGCAGGGCAGGCATCAGCCAGGTAGGAGCTGATGGGACTCAGCTGGGAGTCTTTTGGGGCAATCTCTTTCACCTGCCTCACATTCTCGGTGTGAAGCAGTTCTGCCTTCATTTGTTGCTTGCCCCACACACTCAGTGTGTCACAGCTTCTCCAAGACCCCAGGCTCAGCAGGTTTAGCAGTGAGGCCAAACTTCACATTTCTCAGCATCATCCCTAGGAGGGATAAGCTTCCTGAGGAGCTTCTAACAGGGGCTCTGCACTCGGAGCTCTTCCCTCTAGAGCTTGTCCTTTATTTCTGTGCCCATAGTGGAAGAGCTGATCCCTGCCATGAAGCAATTCATGGCTGCTGCTTTGCTCTCCACACATTGCCTTGCTTTCAGTGTCCTGCCCCAGCTGCAGGACTGAAGGTGGCTACAAGAAAGCTGGGGAGGGACTTTTGACAAGGGCTTGTAGTGCCAGGACGAGAGGCAGTGGCTTTGAGCTGGAAGAGAGGAGACTGAGACTGGAGATGAGGAAGAAATTCTTTAGAGTGAGAGTGGGGAGACACTGGCACAGGTTGCCCAGGAGGTTGTGCATGCCTCATCCCTGGAGGTGTTCAAGGCCAGGCTGGATGAGGCTTAGAGCAGCCTGGGCCAGTGGGAGGTGTCCCTGCCCGTGTCAGGGGGGTTGGAACTGGCTGATCCTTGAGGTCCCTTCCAACCCAAACCATTCCATGATTATTTCTCTGGTTCCTGTGACTTAAACCAGCTCTGCTGCTAGCTGTGGTCTTCCCCCATCATCCCCAGGAGCAGCTGGGTTTGCCTTCTGTTCAGGGAGCAGTCACACAGCTCTTTAATTCCCAAATCCCTGAGGTTTGCCCTGCTGTTTGGTCGAGGGCAAGGCCAGTGATAAGCCAAGGCAAGGACCTGCCTCTGTCCAAGCAGCTGACTTCATGAGCCTGTTTGTTTAAGATGGAATTTAATCATGGGGATATTTCTCCCTCTGCACTTGCCTTGTTTATTATTTTCCCACTTTGGCTCAGCAGGAGAAATTCATTAAGGAGCTGTGATAGAAGTGGCTGGGTCAGGCTGTCTGAGGGCAGGCTTGCTGCTGGGCAAGGGCTGGAGACCAGAATGAAAGCTGAGAGAGACTTCTTGCAGCAGGCACTCAGCTATCACCCCTTGGAAGTTCTCTGCTGGGTCTGTCCCCCCTTGGAAGTTCTTTACTGGGTCTATCAATCACCCCTTGGAAGTTCTCTGCTGGGTCTGTCCCCCCTTGGAAGTTCTCTGCTGGGTCTGTCCCCCCTTGGAAGTTCTTTACTGGGTCTGTCCCCCCTTGGAAGTTCTTTACTGGGTCTATCAATCACCCCTTGGAAGTTCTCTGCTGGGTCTGTCCCCCCTTGGAAGTTCTCTGCTGGGTCTGTCCCCCCTTGGAAGTTCTTTACTGGGTCTGTCCCCCCTTGGAAGTTCTTTACTGGGTCTATCAATCACCCCTTGGAAGTTCTCTGCTGGGTCTGTCACCCCTTGGAAGTTCTCTACTGGGTCTAGCACCCTTTGGAAGTTCTCTGCTGGGTCTGTCCCCCCTTGGAAGTTCTTTGCTGAGCCTGCACCTGGGCTACAAAACACCGGTGAGAGAGGACTGGCAATGTAGAGCAGAGCTGTGGGGCTGGGACCAGGAGAAAAGGCTGAGCACACTGCTCAGCAATGGGATCTGGAGCAAGGCTATAAGGCAGGGACAAGAGCCACGTGGGGAAGCCAAGGAATGACCAATATTAGGTGGGCTTCTGGGCTGGGGGAGAGCAGAGGACACTGCTTAGTCTCAGCTGCATCAGGTAAAGCTTTTCATTGCTGCTTCGAGGGTACCTGTAACTGAAAAGAAGCAGCAGAGGTGGCTCTGTGCAGATGCCTGCAGAGGGCACTGGGTGAAGCTCCTGGTGATGCAGGATGAGGGACTTGCCACCTCTCACAGGTAGCTGGCACCCAGCTGGCCTCCAAAGCCGGGCTGGGGACCTTCCCAAAGTCAGCCTGGGTGCTGGTCAGAGCCGGGGAGCAGAATCACAGCACGGCTGGAGCTGGTTCACAGCAATCTGAGCTCAATTTCCCCCGGGGTCACTAAAGCAGAGGCTGCAGAGCCGAGGTTGATGACCTCCCTTTCTAAAGCCATTAGCTGCCATTTGCATAATGAGGCTGCTGACCTAAATTCTCCCCAAAGTTTCGGCTGCCTACATCATCCTTTCCTTCCTGCCCTGCACTGCTGGGCTACTCTGCTACAGGTTACTCACCTCGTCCAGCCCCCACTCCAGGGTAACTGCTTATCAGTGAGGACTGACAGCAGTCCTCCACTTGGTCGTTTTGCTCCTCCTGGTTCCTTGCAACTCGGTGCCAGGGTGTGCACCCACCTCAGCAAGACGCCAAAGAGGGGAGAAGGAGGATCTGAGACATTCAAATCGCTCTGCAAGCTCTCAGCAACCTGGATGTTGTGTCTTGATGCATTCTCCTGCCTGAATCATCAGGCTTTTTCCACCCCCTCCTCTGCTCCAGCGTTGGGCAATGACCCATTTAGATACACACCATCCCACAAACAATTACCAACATCCCTGCTTTGTATCTGACCACTTCCTCCCTCCCCTCCCAGCCTCTCCAGATCCTGATGATGCTCCCCTCTTGCCCAGCATGGCTGCTCATAGCCAAACAAGGGCTACCTGAGAGTTCATCTCTCCTTGGTGAGACCCAGGCACCAGGCAGGACGAGTCCATCCAGATGTTTTGGCATCTTCCTCACAGTTATCTTTCTGCACATCACTTCCTAGAACAGAGCCAGGGCTCATCCACAGCCTCTCATCGAGAGTGAGGAAGAGGAAGGCTGCAGAATGCCAGAGACAACTTGGCAGTGGACACAGATTCACTGACTGCATCAGGTTGGAAGGGACCCTCGAAGGTCATCTTGTCCAACCCCCCTGCAAGTCAGCAGGGACACCTCCAGCTAGGGCAGGCAGCCCAGGGCCACATCCAGTCTGATCTTGGATGTCTCTAGGGCCTCAACCACATCCCTGGGCAACCTGTTCCAGTGTCTCACTACTCACTGTGCAGAACTTCCTCCTGATGTCCAGCCTCCCCTGCTCCAGTTTCAAACCATTGCCTCTCATCCTATCCCTCCAAGCCCTTCTGGACAGTCCCTCCCCAGCCTTCTTGTAGGTCCCCTTCAGATACTGACATGTAGCTCTAAGCTCTACTTCAGGTACTGAAATGTAGCTCTAAGCTCTACTTCAGGTACTGAAATGTAGCTCTAAGGTCTCAGCTCTACTTCAGGTACTGAAATGTAGCTCTAAGGTCTCAGCTCTACTTCAGGTACTGAAATGTAGCTCTAAGGTCTCAGCTCTACTTCAGGTACTGAAATGTAGCTCTAAGGTCACAGCTCTACTTCAGGTACTGAAATGTAGCTCTAAGGTCTCAGCTCTACTTCAGGTACTGAAATGTAGCTCTAAGGTTTCCCTGGAGCCTTCTCCTCTCCAGGCTGAACCTGGAAACTGCCTTCACCCTCAGTGCAAACTGTGTCAGAGCTGCCCAGCATCGCCAAGCCTCACCAACCCCAGTGGCAGATGGTGAAACTGAGGCAGGAGGAAGGTCAAGTGGCTTGCCCCAGGCGAAAAGGCAAGTCAGTGGCAGAGCTCTCTGATTGCCACCCGTGCTCACCTGCCAGGCAACCCGGGGCTCATTAGGGTCCCCTTCCCGTGGCATCACTCATGAGCATCGCCCTAAAGCAGCTGGGGAAGCTCTTTGTGCCAGGCAGCAGCAGCAGCAGCAGCAGCAGCCCCTGGTGCTGGGAGAAGCCACTCCCAGGACCTGCCTCTGCGCCACGGGGAAACTATTTAGGGTGGAGATGTTCGGGGAGAGCTCCCAGACGCTGGAGGTGTCCGGTCTGCTATGGTGCAGGTGGGGCCAGCTCCAGGCACATTCTTGGCTTGGCTTTTGCTTTAATTTCTTTTTAATTATTTCATTTTTAACTAATTTTGGGGGTTTTGTTTTTTTTTTTTACCTTTCTATTGTCTCTTTTCCCCCCTGGGAACTCTCTCCGCGGTGCAGAGATGAAGCAGGCCAGGCCTCGCTACGTCGTCGAGCGTCCTGCGTACTCCGTCAGCCTCTTCGACGAGGAGTTTGAGAAGAAGAGCAGAAGTTACCCCCTTGGGGAGAAGCTGAGAAACCACTTCAGGTAATGCAGAGAGCCAGAGGTGAGGGTAGGTGCCAACCACACCTGCTGTGGCACAGGGATGTAACTCCTGAGCTGGTTGGACTCGATGCTCTCAAAGGGTCTTTGCCAGCCGAGGCGATGCAGCGATCCCATCCTGTGATCCTGTAGACTTCACCTTGGGAAGGCTGAGTTTACTTTGGGACACCTTGGAAGATCATTTCAGGGCTCTGAGGGATGAAAAGCACAGGAGAAATGCAAGCTGTGCTCCAGCAAGAGCGACTGGCTGCTCTTCTCCATGCTGCCAGGCTGTAAGGCAAAGGAGGGGAAGAGGGATCTGGGATTTGTTGGTTTCTGGCTTCCAAGGTTTTATTAATAGTGGGGGGGGGAGGATAAAACCCACCCAAGAAAGTAGAACTGGGGATGTCTGTGTGGGGATGTGGATTGCTGCTTTCAGCTTTTCAGCTGGGATTTCCTTTTATCAGCTTGCTGATTAAAATTATTGCTGACCTTCCTGACACCCCTGCTTATCAGTGCCTTGGAAACCGAGCTTCATTCCTTGGCAAAAGGCAGCAGCCATGCAGGAGAGAGAAGATATTAGCAGGTGGAGATGTGAGATGTTGCATGTGCCAGCCCAGAAGCAACCTTCTTCCTCTAGACACACTTGGGGTTTTCTGACCAAGCACCTGGAAGAGTTCATCTTTGGCTCTGTGCAGCTGCCCCCTGGCTCTCTGAGCTGTGTCTCCTCCCTGCAGCTCCCCTGGTCCCTACCTGAAGGGCATCAAGATGTTGGGGAGCTAAGTGCTTAGCTCTGTGCAGGTTCTCCTTCCAGCTGTGGCACTGGGGACCCCCTCCCCCCCAAGTCAGGAACATCCTCACAATGCTTCTCCATGCCATGCTCAGCTAGTTAACCACAAGAGCCTTGCACTCACTGGGAAGGGCTCTGCACCAAATACTGGGCAGAGGATTTGGTGTGGGAGAAAGGCTGAGATGTTCCTAGGAGGACCCTTCCTTGGTGCCTCACTTCCTTCCCTCCTTCCCTCCTTCCCTCCTTCCCTCCTTCCCTCCTTCCCTCCTTCCCTCCTTCCCTCCTTCCCTCCTTCCCTCCTTCCCTCCTTCCCTCCTTCCCTCCTTCCCTCCTTCCCTCCTTCCCTCCTTCCCTCCTTCCCTCCTTCCCTCCTTCCCTCCTTCCCTTCCTTCCCTTCCTTCCCTTCCTTCCCTCCCTCTCTCTTTACTCATTGGGATTATTTCCCTTTATCTCCTCCAGGTGTTCAGCTTCCAGATTCAAGCTCACCCTCTTCAGCCTGTTCCCAATCCTTGTGTGGCTTCCCAAGTACAAGATTAAGGACTACATTTTGCCTGATGTCCTCGGAGGGCTCAGCGCGGGGACGATCCAAGTGCCCCAGGGTGAGTCGCCGACACTCTGGGGGTCACCAAGAGGAGACAGCAGCACTTTGCCAGTTTGAGATCTGCAGATGAGAGCCCAGTTCAACCCAGTCTCTGCCTCCAGCCTGGTTGTGCCTGTGGGGCTCATCCCTGCCCTCTTTGGGCTCTCCTGCCCGGGAGGAGCAGCCTGTGCTGCCTGCAGCAGCTGCTGGGAGCTGATGTGAGCCTGAGGAGAGCGTGGGGTTGACACCAGCTGCCCAGACCTGGCTGACCTGCTCATTTCCCTTGTGTTTTCCAGGGATGGCCTTTGCACTGCTGGCCAACCTGCCTCCTGTCAATGGGCTCTACTCCTCCTTCTTCCCCGTGGTGATATACCTCTTCCTGGGTGGGATCCATCAGATGGTCCCAGGTAAGAGTCTGCAGAGCACTTGTCTGCCCGAGGCCCGGCTGGGAACACTTGGGGTGTCCCAGAAGAGGGAGGTTTGGGCACGTCTGGTCCATCAAGGCTTTATGGGATCCCTGATTCAGGCTGCAGAGCCTGGATCTCACCCCAGCGAGCTGCTGCCACCTCTTGCCTCAGGGCTGGCTGCAGCGATGGGCTGGGTGACTCGGTCACCTCTCCAGGTGCCTCCCAGGTCAGGATGCTCTCTAGAGAGACCTACTGACATCACTGCCTTGTGCTGCAGGTACTTTTGCAGTCATCAGCATTATTGTTGGCAACGTCTGCAATGAGCTGGCTCCAGAGTCAGACTTCCAGTACTTCAACCACACCACCAACGAGACCAGCCTGAACACCACGGCCATGGAAGCTGCCAGGCTGGAGATCTCTGCCACCTTAGCCTGCCTGACAGCCATCATACAGGTAAGGACTCACTGCATGCCACCTCTGCCCTGTCCTCTGGCCAGAGCTGATCCATGTGGAGTCAGCCAGGCTCTCTCCCCAGAGCAGAGATGTTCTGGCAGCAGATGCTAGAAGAGGCTCCACTTCAGAGTGGCTGATGCCTCAGCACTGAGATTCTGATGGGATCCCACCCCAGCTTCAGTCTGGGTGTGAAACTCTCTGAACCAAGAGGTAGTGGTGGGCTTGTGAGCTCAGGGGGAGCAGCTGGGCTTGATGATGATCTCAAAGGTCTCTTCCAACCTCAACAGTTCCACGATTCTGTGACTAGCCAAGGGTGAGGCCAGCAGTCAGGGATGACACCCCAGCACCCTGCAGCTCTCCTCTCCCCATCCCTGCTCCGGGACAGCCAGCTCAGCCCAGCCCATGCTGTGTGTGGGAGGGGTGGATCTTCTCCCAGAGGAGCAGCCTGCCCAGCAGGGGCACGTCTGGGCTCCCCGCCTCGCCCTGCCAGGCTGGCATGCCTCTAACCACAGCTTGTCTGTCCTCCTCCAGCTGTGCCTGGGATTCGTGCAGTTTGGCTTTGTTGCTATCTACCTCTCAGAGTCTTTCATCAGGGGCTTCATGACAGCAGCAGGGCTGCAGATCCTCATCTCCGTGCTCAAGTACGTCTTCGGCTTGACAGTCCCGTCTTACACCGGGCCCTTAGCTATCGTCTATGTAAGTGGGGGCTCTGGACAGGGACCTTCCCTGCACCTCCTCCCCCCAGCCACCACCACCACTGCCATCCCTGCCAGGCAAAAGGGGGCTTGGAGAGAAGGGAAGGGAGGAGGGATGGGGGCACGCTGCTGTCTGCACCACCCCCAGCCCAGCACACCCGCACTGCTGCCCTTCTGTTCGCTGCACAGCATCATCTGGGCCCTTCTCTGCCAGTCTCTAATCAGAGAGAGTGGATGCAGACTTGGATAGAGAAGGTTTCACCTCAACATGAGGAGAAACTTCTTTACAGTGAGGGTGATGGAGCGTGGGAGCAGGCTGCCCAGGGCGGTTGTGGAGTCTCCTTCTCTGGAGACTTTCAAAACCCACCTGGATGCATTCCTGTGTGGGCAACCCTGGGTCATCCTGCTTTTGGACTTGATAACTCTGAAGGTCCCTTCCAACCTGTAGTAGTCTGTGATTCTGTGAATGGGGCTGGGATCTGGGGAGAGCAGGAGCTGTGCTGCTTGCCAGCAGGAGCCTTGCATGATGCTCAGCAACAGAAACTCTCGCTGTGAGCAGGTCTGCCCATCCCTGCCCCTTCCTGCATCTTCTGTGGATGCATCCTGCCTTGGTGCAGCCAGGACTGCATTTAACAGACCCAGGGCCAGGTGCTGGTCTCTCAGCAGTGGGTTTCTAGCATTTTTCTCACCCCTGTCACATCTCAGGGTGTTTGCAGTTGACTACAGTAACAAGTGACCTCCCCTGTGCTGTCCACGTTGCCTCTGGCTCCCCGTGACTCCTTCTCCTTTTCTCTCCCCTTCAGACATTCATTGATATTTGCAAAGGTCTGCCCCAAACCAACGTGGCCTCCTTGGTCTATGCCTTGGTCAGTGCTGTGCTCCTGATGATTGTCAAGGAGCTCAACTTAAAGTATATGAAAAGGATCCGGATGCCCATCCCCATGGAGATCATCATCGTAAGTGATGCAGGAGCTGCCCCCCCGGCCCTCCAGGAGACAGCTTCCACCCTCACCTCACAGCCCTGGGACACCCACCTCTGATCACATTGGGCTCATCATGTGGAGCATCTACACACTGAGCAGGACACTTGCTTTGGGGTCAGAATGGTTGGACTCAACGATCTCAGAGGTCTTTTCCAACCAGAGCCATTCTGTGACACCTCTCATGCCCTCTACCTGCATCCTGGTGATGCTGAGGATGAGGAACACATCTCCTGGTGGGGAGGTTCTCTCCTTTCCCAGCCCAAATTTTGATGCTGATTTCCTCCTGTCAGCCCCAGAAGCCCATTGGGCTTAGTCCTTCTGAGAGCCCTCAGGGCTCTCTCTGCTCCCTGCTCTTCCATTCTCTGTGCTTTTCAGGTCATCGTTGCCACTGCGATCTCTGGCAGCTTTGGCATGCCTGAGAAGTATGGCATGCCTGTAGTTGGAAAGATCAGCATGGGGTAAGTGCAGGAGCAGGTCTGACTCAACTTCCAGATCATTTCCCTTCCTTCTTCCTCCTCCTTCTCCCTGGAGAACACCTCACTCTTCCCTGCCACACGACAGTCCCCTTCCAGGACTGCTGCTCCCTGTTGCACAACTGCCACCATCCCCTTGAGCTGTCCCCGGTGCAGACGAGGATTAAGTCACTCTCTGGTGTCACAACTGCTCCTCACCTCTTCTCTGAGTGCAGGTTCCCAGCACCCACCCTGCCCCTGGTGCCCAAGTGGAAGGACATGATTGGCACAGCCTTCTCGCTGGCCATCGTGAGCTACGTCATCAACTTGGCCATGGGGAGAACGCTGGCAGCCAAGCATGGCTACGACGTGGACCCCAACCAGGTAAGGCTTGGGCTGGGGAGGACACAGCCAAGGAGGGTTCCCCTTGCCCTCAGCCAAAGCTCACAGCAGGAACCACAGAATCACAGAGTGTTAGGGGTTGTGAGGGACCTCTGGAGATTATCCAGTCCAACCACCCCTGCCAGAGCAGGGTCACCCAGGGCAGGCCACACAGGAACACATTCAGGTGGGTTTTGAAAGCCTCCAGAGGAGGAGACTCCACAGCCTCCCTGGGCAGCCTGCTCCAGGGCTGCAGCAGCCTCACCATAAACCAGGGAGCTTCCAAAAGTGCTCTGCTCAAAGCAGCTCTGCTGCTCCCATGCATGCAGGCTCAGCTTGCCATGTGGGGGTCCTGGTGGGAAGGACCTGGTGGAGCCATCTCCTGTGGTTTGGAGAGGACCTGCAAAAGGCAAGCAAGCCTTAGGCTGAGCTCTGTGCTCAGACCTGGGGCTTCATCCCCCAGCGCTGGCACCGGGAGCATGTCTGCAGCTTGTTGGAGCATAGGGAGGCCCAGGAGCCTCTCACTGAGCAGAGAAAGACCTGGGCTCCTGGTGTGCCACCTGGCCACTCTGAGAGGCAGGACATTAAATAATCCTCTTTCATCACCACTGGCACACTGGCAGCTTTCAATAACAGCCACACATACCATGGGAAGCCCTGCCCTCAGTGTGTCAACACATGACAATGTGCTTATGCGGGCCTGGGAGTCCAGGTTTCCCTGGTACACCAGAGCCCATCCCAGCCCTTACTGGAAGGAAAGGGTCTGGGACACCCTGCAGGGAACTCAGGTCCCTTCCCTGGCCACACAAACCCCAGCCTCGGGCACTCCCTTTCTGCCTGGCAGCTCCCACGCTGGCAGGGCAGGAGGGGCAGCTGCCCTCTCTGACCACCACCTTCCTCCATCTCCACAGGAAATGCTGGCCCTGGGCTGCAGCAACTTCTTTGGATCCTTCTTCAAGATCCATGTGATCTGCTGTGCTCTCTCCGTCACTCTTGCTGTGGATGGGGCAGGAGGGAAATCACAAGTTAGTGCTTCCTCTTCCTCCCTTCCCCTCTTCCCTTCCTTCCTCCCTTCCCCTCTTCCCTTCCCTCTTCCCTTCCCCTCTTCCCTTCCTTCCTCCCTTCCCCTCTTCCCTTCCCCTCTTCCCTTCCCCTCTTCCCTTCCCCTCTTCCCTTCCCCTCTTCCCTTCCCCTCTTCCCTTCCCCTCTTCCCTTCCCCTCTTCCCTTCCCCTCTTCCCTTCCCCTCTTCCCTTCCCCTCTTCCCTTCCCCTCTTCCCTTCCCCTCTTCCCTTCCCCTCTTCCCTTCCCCTCTTCCCTTCCCCTCTTCCCTTCCCCTCTTCCCTTCCCCTCTTCCCTTCCCCTCTTCCCTTCCCCTCTTCCCTTCCCCTCTTCCCTTCCCCTCTTCCCTTCCTTCCTCCCTTCCCCTCTCCCCTTCCTTCCTTCCTTCCTTCCTTCCCCTCTCTGCTTGCTCCATAGAGGAGGGCTTCACTTTGCTCTTATTAAAGCAGGGTTTCCTCCCTCCCCAAACCCGTTGTGGTCCCTGGGTGGCTCTTTGGGTTGCTCACGGATGTGAGGCTGTAAATCTGCATTCTCCAACCGGGCAGAGGGAAGTTTGGAGGTTATCTGTGAGCTCTGCCAAACCCCAGCCTTGCATAAAGCACTGCAGTGCCCAGGTGTGCTGCTGGCTGAAAACACAAAGCAGGAGAGGAAAGACCCAGAGGGGGGTTAGGAAGAGCCTGCTGTTTGCTGAGGTGGTTTCTTGCTTTTGTGGTAGGTGGCAAGTTTCTTTGTGGCCTTGGTGGTTATGGTGACCATGCTGGCTCTGGGGATCTACCTGGAACCTCTTCCCAAGGTAAGACAAACATCTGTGCAAACAGCCTGGCCCTTGCATCACACCCTCCACACCCAAGGCAAGGCAGAGTCCTGGTCCAAAAAAGCCCTGATGCAAACTGCTGCCCAGCTCAGTTTGTTCCTGGCCTGGGGTCCTGCCTGCACACAGCCCCTGGAAGCAGGAGCAGGTGAAATGATCATGCTCAGACCCAAGGGAGGGCTTTGTGAGCATCAACCTTTCCCATTCCCTGGTGGCACCTGGAGCAAGGAATGCAGGCACTGCAGGAAGCATCTCCTGCAACCTGTGGCACGTTCTCATCCCATCCCTTCTCCTCCAACAGTCTGTGCTGGGAGCCCTCATTGCAGTGAACCTGAAAAACTCCCTCAAGCAGCTGGCTGACCCCTTCTACCTGTGGAAGAAGAGCAAGCTGGACTGTGTGAGTGCCTGGGGATGGGTGGGAGGCATGTACCAACCTTCCCATGGCTGTGTGGTGCAGAGCAGGGTGAACTGTGTGGACCCCCAGCAGGCATCTGGGGGACAGGAGAGGGGTTTGAGTGCCTGGCAGAAGGTGGCTTTCACTCTCCTGGTGCAGCCCTTCCTCCAACTCATGGATTCACAGATTGCATTGGGTTGGAAGGGGTCCTCAAAGGCCATCTTGTCCAACCTCCCTGACACCTCCACCCAGATCAGGCAGCCCAGGGCCACACCAAGTCTGATTCTGAATGTCACCAGGGATGAGACCTCAGCCACCTCTCTGGGCAACCTGTTCCAGTATTTCACCACTCTCACTGTGCAGAACTTCCTCCTGATGCCCAACCTAAACCTCCCCTGCTCCAGTTTCAAACCATTGCTTCTCATCCCATCCCCACAAAGCCCTTCTGAAGAGTCCTTTTCCAACCTTAGAATGGAATAGAATGGAATACAATAGAATACAATACAATGAACCAGGTTGGAAGAGACCTTTAAGATCATCAAGTCCAACCTATCACCCAGCACCATCTGATCAACTCAACCATGGCACCAAGCACTCCATCCAGGCTCTTCTTAAACACCTCCAGGGATGGGGACTCCACCACCTCCCTGGGCAGCACATTCCCATGGCCAATCTCTCCTGCTGGGAAGAACTTCTTCCTAACATCCAGCCTAAACCTCCCCTGGCACAGCTTGAGACTGTGTCCTCTTGTTCTGGTGCTGCTTGCCTGGGAGAAGAGACCAACCCCCACCTGGCTACAACCTCCCTTCAGGGAGTTGGAGAGAGCAAGAAGGTCTCCCCTGAGCCTCCTCTTCTGCAGGCTAAGCAACCCCAGCTCCCTCAGCCTCTCCTCACAGGGCTGTGCTCCAGACCCCTCCCCAGCTTTCTTGCCCTTCTCTGGACACCTTCCAGCAGCTCAACCTCTTTCTTAAACTGAGGGGCCCAGAACCTTCCTGTAGATCCCCTTCAGGTATTGAAATGCAGCTCTGGATATCAGGTAGTGATAGGACTAGGGGGAATGGAATGAAGCTGGAGGTGGGGAGATTGAGGCTGGAGGTGAGGAGGAAGTTCTTCCCCATGAGAGTGGTGAAGCCCTGGACTGGGTTGTCCAGGGAGGTGGTTGGGGCCCTGGACCAGGCTGGCTGAGGCTCTGGCCAGGCTGATCTAGTGTGGGGTGTCCCTGCCCATGGCAGGGGGGTTGGAACTGGATGATCCTTGTGGTCCCTTCCAACCCTGACTGATTGATTCTACGATTCTAAGGTCTTCTCTCCTCCAGCCTGAACAGCCCCAACAGCAGCTGTGGCAGAGCCCATCCTGCCCAGCTGAGCACCCTCACGCTGGGTGCACAGACCAGAGAGGTCTGAACTATTACCTGCTGTGTTTGAAATGCCAATCAAACGGTGGGAGCCTGTTTGCCCAGAACTAGCCAAACCGGCCCCGCGCAGCGGCTGGGGAGCCGTGACTTCAAAACTCACACAATAGCCCTGCAGGGCGAGGAGAGCCCTTCACAGCGATAAGGACTCCAGGCACTGGTTGATGTATAAACCCAGGCAGGGGGGGTGGGGGAGTGAGAACGGAATTTGGAAGTGTCTGACACAAAAAGACAGTGTTTGAGCAGGGCTCCCACGGCTGAGTGCTGCGTGTGTGTGCGTGGACACGCAGCCCAGATCCTGGCGGGTCCTGACGACAAAGCAGGAGCCCAAAGGGGCTGGCCTGAGGCAGCAGGAGCTTCCCCCCCACCGTGCAAGCAGAGGAGCAGAGAATCACAGAACACATTGGGTTGGAAGGGAGCTTAAAGCTCAGCCAGTTCCTGCCCCATGGGCAGGGATGCCTCCCACCAGCCCAGGTTGCTCAAGGTCCCACTCAACCTGGCCTTGAACACCTCCAAGGGAGGGGGAATCCACATCCTCCCTGGGCAACCTGTTGCAGTGTCTCACCAGCCTCACTGGAAAGAATTCCTTCCCAATATCCAGTCTCAATCTGTCCTCCTCGAGCTTCAGTTCCATTCCCTCTTGTCCTACCCCTACAAGCCCTTGGCAAAAGTCCCTCCCCAGCTCTCTTGGAAGCTGCTCTAGGGTCTGCTCTGAGAGGTGGTGGAGAAGAGCTGGGTTAGCAGCCCAGGCAGAAGTTGTGATCATGAGATGATGGCACACTCCAGCACTGGCCATGGGCTACTAAAAATGTGGTCCATGCTTAGGAGTGAGCCCAGCAGACTGAGAGGACCAGAGGTGTGTGAGGTCTGAGCTGATGTGGATATGCAGGCAAGGACTGACAGGGTGGGAATGCTGCTGAAGGGAAGATGTGATTCCCTGCCAGGAATCATCTCTGGCAATGCAAGCACCTCTCTGAAGGAGCTCTGCTGGTGCCTTGTGGGTTAGATGAAAGGTTTTGGTTGGCTCTAGAAGTTGACATGAGGGCAGCCTGATGGGGTCCACAGCCTCCAGCCCAAAGTCTGGGCTGAGCCCTGAGTGGATAGTGGTCAGAGCAGAGATGCAAAGTGTTGTCTGGAGAACACTCTGACAGCATTGTCTCTGCCAGATGTGTTGAGCAGCTGTCAGAAAGCTCTTTGGTTTGCCCCATGTGGGTCATCTGTCACTGCCAGCCGCACTGCCCCAGCTGTGCTGTGTCTCCATGGAGCTGCTGGAACAAACCTTGTGGTGCCAGCAACCATGGAGAGCCCAGAGGTGCAGGGAGCAGGGAGCAGGCAGATGCCAAGGGAGTGAACTGCACTCCCCTGACCTTAATCTCCTTGGAATTTGAACTAGATTCAGTGTCCTGCCCCAAAAGTGGGGAACAGTGTTTCTGGGTGATGTCAGACCACAGGTGGTCATTACCCTAACTCTGGCTGTGTATCACTGGCAGGGATCACACCACAGATGCATCCCAGGGGGAAAGCCCTAACTCAACCATTTAGACACAAAATGAAGCTGCTGAAGCCATCAAAGTTACTCTGAGTTTGTCCAAGGTCAAAGTGTTGTTTTATCAGTCTGGAGGATGACCTGATAATGATCCTCAGAGGGCATCAGAGAATCATACAATGGCTTAGGTTGGAAGGGACCTTGAAGATCATCCAGTTGCAAACACCTTGCCATGGACAGGGACACCTCCCACCAGCCCAGGTTGCTCAAGGCCTCATCCAGCTTGACCCTCATCACCTCCAGGGAGGGAGCATCCACAACCTCCCTGGGCAACCTGTGCCAGTGTCTCCCCACCCTCACTGCAAAGCAAATGGCACCAAAGCTGGTGAAGGGTCTGGAGAATAGGTCTGGTGAGGGACCTGAGAGTTGAGTCTAGAGAAGAGGAGGCTGAGGAAAGACCTCACTGCTCTCTGCAGCTCCCTGAAAGGAGGCTGGAGTGAGGTGGGAGTTGGTCTCTTCTCCCTAGTCTCAGGTGATAGAAGGAGAGGAAATGGCCTGAAATTGTGCCAGGGGAAGGTTAGGTTAGAGATCAGGAACAATTTCTTTGCTGCAAGAGTGGTCAGGGATTGGAACAGGCTGCCCAGGGAGGTGGTGGAGTCCCCATGCCTGGAGGTGTTCATGAACCCTGTGGCCACGGCACTTGGGGCCATGCTTTAGTGGCCATGGTGGGGTCGGGTTGCTGGTTGGACTCAATGACCTCAGAGGGCTTTTCCAGCCAAAACAACCCTCTGACTCCATGAAGATGATGTGCTGTGCTCTTCTCTTCCTGCAGCTGGTCTGGCTGGTGAGCTTCCTGTCTGCCTTCTTCCTGAGCCTGCCCTACGGAGTGGCTGTGGGCGTGGGATTTTCCGTGCTGGTTGTGGTTTTCCATACCCAGTTGTAAGTACTGCTGCAGCTCCAAAAAACAAAGAAGAGGGGGGGAAAAAAAAGCCAAGAGAGGAGTCAAAAATCTCCCAGTGGCAGGAGAAGTGACAGATTATGATGATTTTTATACCTGACCTCTGGCCCATGTCTTGAAGGAACGTGTGGCAGGAGCCTGGGGGAGTGCAGGTGTCCTCCCTGGCCCCTGGAATGTGCAAACAGGAATGGCAGGAGCTAATTTACTGCCTGCATTCCCACTCCTGTGCAGGGTGAGCAAGGTGCACATCCCAAGGCAGAAGGTATTTACTTCAGCACACACACACACACACACACAAATAATAAAGGGCTACCTGCATAGCTCCCAGCAGAAAATCCTGCTGAGAAACAGCGAGGGCAGAGAGCAGGGGGAAGCTTTCAGACCACTTTTAATCCAGCAAAGCTCTTTATTAATATTTCCCAGCCTGGGATCTCAAAGTGCTGACTCTGTGGTGCCCTGTAGGCTCTGCAGGGATGAAAGCTGAGTAATTCCACCCAGCAAAGGTTCAAAATCCTGGGATGGAATGCGAGGCAAAGCAGTTTTGCTCCCCTGTGCCGCTGGCTCTAACTCTGCTCACCTCTTTTCTCCTCAGCCGTAACGGCTCTGCCCTGGGCCAGGTGACTTCCACTGACATCTACAAGAACCCCAAAGCCTACAGCAAGGTGAGCAGAAGCTAAAGCACCCTGAGAGAAAGTGCTCCTCGTTGCCACCAGTACCCAGCAGCATCAGGCCCCAGTTTCTGTCCCAGCCAGGAGGTTTGCTGCTTGTTTCGGGGGGCAGCAGGAGAGCTGCCCTTCGGTTTGACCTTCCCAGTTAGCTGCTGCCCGACCTCCCAGCCACCCTGCACCCCCTACACCTCACCAGGCCTGCCCTCAGCTCTTCTCTCTGTTGCAGGTACATGAAATTAATGGGATAAAGATTGTGACCTACTGCTCACCTCTCTACTTTGCCAACTCAGAGATCTTCCGCGAGAAGATCATAGCCAAGGTGAGCAATGCCCTGACTCAGGGCTGCTGCCAGCCCAGCCCAGCTGGCCCTTGCTCTCTCCTCTATGGCTACACAGAGATGAGTAAGCCTGGGATGACCACAGAAGAAGGTCACATCCATCCTCTACTCCCCCATCCTTTCCTTCCTGGTCTTCAGGACTGTTTGTAACCTCAGTTGAGAGGTTATGCCTAACCCTGGCAGTTATGCCCCTCCAAGCCCTGCCAAAGCAGAGCTACTGCAAGCCTCTCCTCCCTCTGCATGAGCAGGAACCAAGTTGGTGATGATGTTGTTGGTTGGCCACCAAGATCATCTCGCTCAAGTGGACAGCTGGTGCCACAGGCAGGAAAGAAAGAGCAGCTCCAGACTCTGGTGCTGATGAGGTTTCTTTCCAAAGAATAGGAATGGGAATGGGAATGGAATGGAATGGAATGGAATAAGAATGGAATGGAATGGAATGGAATGGAATGGAATGGAATAGAATAGAATAGAATAGAATAGAATAGAATAGAATAGAATAGACCAGACCAGACCAGACCAGACCAGACCAGACCAGACCAGGTTGGAAAAGACTTTCAAGATCATCAAGTCCAACCTATCACCCAACACCATCTAATCAACTAAACCATGGCACCAAGCACCCCATCCAGTCTCTCCCTAAACACCTCCAGTGATGGTGACTCCACCACCACTGCCAGGTCAGTGAGGGCTGATTATAGCTTAGATGTTGAGGTGGCTGCCAACTGCAGAGGCACCTCATGACTAACTAAACCATGGCTCCAAGTGCCACATCCAGTCCCCTCCTGAACACCTCCAGGGATGGGGACTCCACCACCTCCCTGGGCAGCACATCCCAATGGCCAATCTCTCTTGCTGGGAAGAACTTCTTCCTCACATCCAGCCTAAGCCTCCCCTGGCACAGCTTGAGACTGTGTCCTCTTGTTCTGGTGCTGCTTGCCTGGGAGAAGAGACCAACCCCCACCTGGCTCCAACCTCCCTTCAGGGAGTTGCAGAGAGCAAGAAGGTCTCCCCTGAGCCTCCTCTTCTCCAGGCTAAGCAACCCCAGCTCCCTCAGCCTCTCCTCCCAGGGCTGTGCTCCAGACCCCTCCCCAGCTTTCTTGCCCTTGAACCTCTCCCTCTTTCCCACAGACAGGAGTGGATCCTGGCAAAGTCTACTTAGCCAGGAAGAAATATGCCAAACGGCAGGAGAAGGGCACAGCACCAGCACCACCAAAGCTGCCCAAATTCTTACTGAGGCAGAACAAGGTAACTCACTTTGGGTTCCTCTCTTCACAGACTCCCAAGTTCCCATCACACAGCTCCTCTCCACACAGGGTTTTCTGCTCTGCCTTCCTACCCACGCTTGCCACCTCTCGCCTTCTGTCCTTCCCCCACCTCTCCTCTCTCTGCAGCAGAGCTGGGAATGGTTGGGAACAAGGAAGCTGCAGAGCTGAGGAGAGCAGCAGCGTGGTGAATGCTTTGCTAGACAGTGAGCTTGCCCTCCTCCTCTGAGCCTGCATCTGTGGCAGCATTTCAGTTCACCAGCTAGCCTTGCAGGGGAGGGCTGGGGAGGACTGGAGTTTCTGGTGGCCTTTCTCTGGGTGACTGCTGAGCTGCATTGCTGGGTTGGTGCCACTCACCAGTGCCCTGAGCTGCCTGTGCCCCTCTGCTTCACTGCAGACCTTGTCTTTGCAAGAGCTCCAGAAAGACTTTGAAGGCACCTCCCCAACAGACACCAACAACAACCAGACAACCGCTAACGGTGCCAGCATCTCCTACGTCACATTCCGCCCCCTGGGCAGCGCTGCTGGGCAGGGGCACTCCTCCAGCGAGCTGGGCAGCACCACTGCCCTGCAGGGCAGCACCTTCAGCATCCTGCCTGCAGCAGATGTTGACCCTGTGATGACAGCACCGCCCTACATCAGCTTCCACACCATCATCCTGGACATGAGTGGAGTGTGTTTTGTTGACCTCATGGGCACAAAAGCGCTGGGCAAGGTCAGTTCTGGACCACAACCTTATCACCCAGGTACCTTCTGCTCTCTTGGGCAGCTCAGATGAAGATGTTTACCTTCCTCAATGGAAGGCTTTCTCCTTCACTGTCCCCAAGACACCTGCAAAGCCTGGGATGAAAGACTTGATGTATAAACACAAAGCTGGGGCAGGAGTGTTATTAATCCTCTCTCTCCCCTCTCATCCCTCTTAGTTGTGTTCCAGCTACCAGAAGATTGGGATTAAAGTGTTCTTGGCAAATGTGCAGGGTAAGAATCCACAAAGAACACATTTCCATCTGATCTTCCCCCACTTCTGTGCTCCTGACAGACAGGGACCTGCCTGCAAGCTCTGCAAGCTCTCAGCCTTTCACTGAACCAAAGCAGAACAGATGAAAGAAGAGAACAGAGAAAGGGGGGGGACAGGGACACAAAATACTGTGCTGTGTGTGTGAAATGTGTCCTTTCCTTTGGGAAGTGCCAGGCCTGGAACAGCTCCACATGCAGCATGTAGAAAAATAGATCCCTAGCCTCTCATACCCTCTCTAAGGTGGAAGAGGGGAGATTTAGACTGGATATCAGGAAGAAATTCTTGACAGTGAGGGTGGGGAGACACAGATTGCCCAGGGGGTCGTGGATGCCACCTCCCTGGAGGTGTTCAAGGCCAGGCTGGATGAGACCTTGAGCAACCTGGGCTTGGTGGGTTGGAGTAGATGATCTTTAAGGTTGAGACCTCGAGCAAACTGGGCTGGTGGGTTAGAGTAGATGACCTTTAGGGTCAAGACCTTGAGCAACCTGGGCTGGTGGGTTGGAGTAGATGACCTTTAAGGCCGAGACCTTGAGTAACCTGTGCTGGTGGGTTGGAGTAGATGATTTTTAAGGTCAAGACCTTGAGCAACCTGGGCTGGTGGGTTGGAGTAGATGACCTTTAAGGTCGAGACCTTGAGCAACCTGGGCTGATGGGTTGGAGTAGATGATCTTTAAGGTCCCTCCCAACCCAAACCATTCTATGATCCTATGACTCCTGTAGCAAACCTGCTGCTTGCCCACATCCCAACCTTGCCTTAGCCCTAGAGGACCACTGCCAGCCATGCAGACCTTCAAAAGCCTCTTGGGTTTCCTTCTTGCTCACCTGCCCTTCCCTCTCCCCCAGCCCAGGTGTACAATGACATTAGCACAGGAGGGGTCTTCGAGGAAGGAGGCCTGGACCGCAGTCACATCTTCCTGACAACCCACGACGCTGTTTTGTTTGCCCTGGCAAACATCAAAGAAGTTGTCCACCCTCCCATCCTAGAAGAGGTAAACTTGCTCCCCAGCCTTCCCCTCCCCAGCTCACATTCCTCTCCCATTAGGCTCCCAGGCTGTGTCAGCACAGAGGGAAAACAACAACTCAATACAGCACCCAATAAAGCCTCTTCTTTATCTCGGGTGGTAAAGGTCTGAACGCAACAAAATATTCCGTGCCCTAATTCTCACCTAGAGGCCAAGCACAGATTGAGTCCAATGGCAATTCAGGAGTCTCAATGTCTGGCTTGGAGATGAGTGCTGTCCCTGCCTGGAGAAGCCAAAAGAGCTCTGCCCTCGGTTGGGTGCTAGCTGGAACACAAAGCTGCACACAAAGGCAGGATTTGGCCCTCGGAAGTGAAAGGAAACCGAAGCAAAGCACATGCCCCTGTCCTCACACAGCCCCAGTGCTGCCCTTGGTGGGAGGGGGAGAGGCCATGGCAGGCTTTGCACGTGCTGATGGCACTGGGTCAGAGAAGCTGTTCCCTCCTATGTGGGTCAGTTTATTGCATGATAACTGCAGGTGGAACCAGGGCAGTGTCAGCTCATGAGTAGAAGGTATCTCGTATCTCAGTGGGGAGATATGGAAGTCCCAGGTCAGCCAGAGGTGAAAGCCAGTCAAAACAGGATTCTTCCTGTGCCCCTTCCTCCTGGGCATTTCCCTTGGAGCATTTGTGATGTTCTCAGCCTGGCTTAGTCACTGCTTTCAGTCCTTTTCCACCCTGCACTCTGCTAATTCGTGGATTTGCTTCTTCCCTGCACAGAAGCCGAATCAGACAGAGCTCTCCATCTATGAGGAGTCTGCAGATGACAGCACTGCAGAGTTCAGGAACTTGGAGGAGGTTAGTCCCAGTGCCAGGGGTCACTTCCCCAGCTGTGGACTTCAGGTGGAAATGAGAAGTCCTGGCTGGGATTGATTAGGTGGGAAGCCCCTGGCACCACTGCCAGGCAAACTGCAAGAGGAATAGGAAAAGTGAGCTGCAAAAGTCATTTCACATCCCTGGTGTCAGCTCTGGTAGGGGTCTGGATGAAGGAGCTCCTAGGTTAGCCCATGGGGGAATCCTTTCCCCTGTCCTGGGCCACAGAGCTCAGGTTCACACTCAGATCTGTAGCCTCCACCCACTGGGATGAACTTGGAGAACCAGATACAGCCCAAGGCCAAAAGAAGAGTCAGCAGGCAGGCTCCCAGCACAGACTGTAAGTGTTGAAGTGATTTGCACGCAGTGAACCCAGGTCCCTGGCAGAAGATGCCTGCCAAAGCTGACCTTCCTCATGCTTTCCAGGCAGAGCTGGAAGCAGAGCAACCTCCTCCCCACCAGCTACCCTTGCAGAGGGGGGCTGGGGAGGATCGGAGTTTCTGGTGGCCTTTCTCTGGGTGACTGCTGAGCTGTGCTGCTGGGTTGCTGCCACAGCATCAGCCCTAACCCAGCCTTCTGTGTCCTTTAGGAGATGTTTGGAAGCATGTTCCACTCAGAGACCCAGACAGCTCTGTGAGCACACAAGGGAGCATCAGCATGTGGGCAAACCCTCCTGAACAGGCTCCTCTCTCCTATCCCTCCGTGAAGAGCTGCACTTCCACCTGGGGATACAAGAAGTTTGCAAAGGAAGAGGCCATTGCACCTCTTGAACTGCTAAATTCCTCCCTCCTCCTGGTATTCAGAGCAAAGGACTCTGGAGCAGGCAACAGAAATCCACGGCAGCAGGAGCTCAGGAAATGCCAGCTGGTTAACTGCAGAAGAGAAGGGAGTTCATCCGAAGGCAGCGCCTCGGCAGCAGGGACAATTAGTCATTAACGCCAAGAGCTCTCTTTTGTCTCTCACAATCGCACCCTTCTGCCCACACAGGCATCACCGTCATCCGGGCAGCCCCCTCCGTTCTTTTCCCTCTTTTCCTGGTGAAGTGAAGCACAAGCAACCTCTGAGAGCCTTCCAGGGCTCTGAGTCACCAGCAGAAGCAGCTCCTGCGAGGTGCAGAGCTGCAGCTTCGGCAGGCAACGTTTTCAAACGTGCACTGAGCTCTGGGGTGTCTGCCCAGTAGGTGCAACCCCCTGACCTCTCCCTGTGTGCCACCACCCCTGCTTTCCCCACAGCCCCTCTTCCATGCCCCCCCCCCAGCACCCCAAACCCCACTGCCTCACCCCAGTGCTGTGTTTCTGCCCCCCTGCAGACCCTGGTACTTGATCTCAGCAGGGCTCTCTTCTGCATTCCAGACTTTTTGCTTACTAATAGGAGGAGTTTGTGATCAGCAATAAGAATTCCTTGTCACTGGGTGTTAGGTGCACACATCACCCTGCCTGCCCAGTGCATTATGTGCTCCAAAGACCCAGGGTCCAGCTCCAGTGCATTGAATATGTGCTCCAAAGACCCAGGGTCCAGCTCCAGTGCATTGAATATGTGCTCCAAAGACCCAGGGTCCAGCTCCAGTACATTGAATATGTGCTCCAAAGACCCAGGGTCCACCTCCAGTGCATTGAATACGTGCTCCAAAGACCCAGGGTCCAGCTCCAGTGCATTGAATATGTGCTCCAAAAACCCAGGGTCCACCTCTAGTGCATTATGTGCTCCAAAGACCCAGGGTCCAGCTCCAGTGCATTGAATATGTGCTCCAAAGACCCAGGGTCCAGCTCCAGTGCATTGAATATGTGCTCCAAAGACCCAGGGTCCAGCTCCAGTGCATTGAATATGTGCTCCAAAGACCCAAGGTCCAGCTCAAATCCCTTCTGAAGTGTTACAGGGATCCTTCCACTGACTGAACTGTGCTTCAGCAAGGCTCTGAGACTGTGCATGGGATGAGAACACTCATCCCATGGCTTTTTGGACTCTTCCCACCCTCTTGTTAACTGGAGCAACAAAGAGGTTTAGGTCCAGCCCATGGATGGGTGCTTTGGGGAAAGATGGTTTCTTGATCCCACACTCAAGGGCAGGGAAGGAAGCCCTTTCTGCACACTTTTCATGATGTCCTTGACCCAGAGCAGTAAAATTGACATTTGAGGGTATTTTATGCCCAGCAAGGGAACAGCCTCAGGTCCCCCCCTGGTGACAAGCCCTCAAACAGTTGCTTGTGCAGCGGGAAGAAGCTCTTGTACAGCATCAGGTATTTCCATAACACTTCTCTGCTAGATATTTGATGGTTGTTTTTTTTCACTCCAGCTCACCACAGAGTGATGCTACCAAGACCATCTACCTCCCAGGCAAGCAAGCCTGCCTCAGTAACCCAGAGACAGACAGCTGGGACCTTCATCATTTCTAAACCCCTGCTATCTTAGTTTCCTTTTCTGATGCCTTCCCCTCTTACCCAGTGCTGATGTTGGGACAGCAAGGACAAGCTGACAACAGAAAGCCTGAAAGACCTAAGTGTAAGCCAAGGGTTAAAGGGACCCTTCCTTTGATGATCTTGAAGGTCTTTTCCAACCTGGTTAATTCTGTTCTGTTCTGTTCTATTCCTATCCTATTCTATTCTATTCCTATCTTATTCTGTTCTATCCTTCTTCAGGGCTTTTCCAACATGGTTAATTTTCTCCTCTCCCTCTCCTCTCCCTCTCCTCTCCCTCTCCTCTCCCTCTCCTCTCCCTCTCCTCTCCCTCTCCTCTCCCTCTCCTCTCCCTCTCCTCTCCCTCTCCTCTCCCTCTCCTCTCCCTCTCCTCTCCCTCTCCTCTCCCTCTCCTCTCCCTCTCCTCTCCCTCTCCTCTCCCTCTCCTCTCCCTCTCCTCTCCCTCTCCTCTCCCTCTCCTCTCCCTCTCCTGGTATTTTCCAACCTGGTTAATCCTATCCTATCCTATCCTATCCTATCCTATCCTATCCTATCCTATCCTATCCTATCCTATCCTATCCTATCCTATCCTATCCTATCCTATCCTATCCTTCTTCAGGGCTTTTCCAACCTGGTTCATTCTGTTCTGTTCTTTTCTGTTCTATTCTGTTGTGTTCTTTTCTGTTCTATTCTATTCTATCCTTCTTCAGGGCATTTCAACCTCCATAGTAGCTTCTATGAAGAGAAGGCTATAAAAAATAAACCCAAGAAAACATTGCAGGTAAAGGCACATAGTGGTATGGCTTCAATTGCAACAGAAGCAAATTCTGGCTGTCCAAATCCTCCTGCAAAGCATTTCCAGCAGCAGGGTTTGAAGCACCAAGAGTCCACAAGCCAAAAACCTCAAGAGCAAGAGAAAGAAAACTTGGACCAAGTCTGTTATCCCCCCACGACTGCAGGAAATAAAGAGTTGCCTTAAGCGTGGAAGCAAATGAGAGGTTTGGAGAAGTTCTCTCTTATTTTAGTGCTCCAAGACATCAAAGCTCTTAGCAAGCCTCAATGGACAGTTTGGGAAGTGCATGGAACATTACTGAGCTGATTCTCCAGCAGACTGCTGGGAGGCTTTCTGGGGGAGAGTGAGTGGAGCTGTTCCTACTGCTCCCAAGTGCCTCACCTTTAGGGAAACATAGAGCCTCAGGAAGCATCCAGAGCCAGACAAGCATGAAAGGAAACAACATCAGAGCCCTGCCAGCTTGGTTGGAGTGGAACACTTCATTAACTAAGTCACCATTTCTCTACCTCAGCTTCTGATGATATGGTGCAGGAGAGATTAATAAAACCAAAGGAGCTCAGTTACCAAAAGGGAAAAGAAAATAAACCCCAAACCCCACTAATTAATACTCATTACTTGTTTTAATCTTAGGCAGCAGTGATTTTTGTGAATCATGTGTAGTCTGTTCTATAAACTAAAATCAAGAGATTAATCCTCTCAAATCATCTTGGAGGGTGATTGCTCGTGGTCTTTTGTTACTGCCTGGGTGCTCCTTTCGCTGGCTTGTGGGCCAAACAAAAGCAAGAAGCTGGGGCTAATGGAAGACGAAACCTATGTGACCGCAGCTGATCAATAGCTCTGGATCTCTGAGGTGGCATCACTTGAAAGGAGGACAATCCCCACCTCCAGTCCTGCATTCAGTGTTAATGACAGGAGGCTGGCTTCAGAGCCTCAGGGCCCGGCAGGACAAACGCAGGAAGGCTCAGAGCAGCTGACCATGGAGTGAAAAAAATCCAAGCAGATCGGTCCTCCTGAAGTTCCTATGAGAAAAAATGGATGGGATGCCAGCAGAGATGGCTGGAAAGTAGCAGCAGGGCCCCTAGGCTCAGTGATTCTGGTGACCCAGCAAGAAGGACACTTCATTTCTGGAGTCACAGGGCAGTCTGTGGGCAAACAGTGCTGCTAGAGGCACAACGTGGCCAGCTCAAAGCCTTAACTCTCCAGTGGCCCAGGAGCAAAAGGAGTTCAGGAAGCTCAAATTTACACTGGGGGTAGAAAAAACTTCATTTCCAGTGTCCCTTTATGGCTCTTAAACACCACTGACATGGATGTGTCATGGCTTTGAAGCCTTACTTGCTAAGTGCATGATGAATAACCAGCTCAGAAATGTAATTTATTTAATTTAATGTTGGTTTTGTTCTACTTTTTCTTTTTGATAATAAAGAATGTGTGAACAATCATCTGCTCCCTCCTTCTGCTGATCCAAAAGCAGGCTTCCCACAGCGGCTCCAACCTGGTTTTCAGTCATGGGATGGAATCATTAAGGTTGGAAAAGACCTCTAAGATCATCAAGCAGTGTCCACAGCAAAAAAGATGCCAGTCAGATCAGATCCCTCTCTGGGTTGAACAACTGACAGGGCAGGAGGGACCCACCTGGAATTTATCAGCAGTTTGGGGGAGATGAAAAGGATCATTTTAGCAAATAGAACAGAATAGAATAGAATAGAATAGACCAGACCAGACCAGACCAGGTTGGAAGAGACCTTCAAGATCATCGTGTCCAACCTATCATCCAACACCACCTAATCAACTAACCCATGGCACCAAGCACCCCATCAAGTCTCCTCCTAAACACCCAGGCAGCCCATTCCAATGGGCAATCACTCTCTCTGTGTAGAACTTCTTCCTAACCTCCAGCCTAAACCTCCCCTGGCACAGCTTGAGATTGTGTCCATTTGTTCTGGTGCTGCTTGCCTGGGAGAAGAGACCAAGCTCTGCCTGTCTACAACCTCCCTTAAGGTAGTTGTAGTGAGCAAGAAGGTCACCCCTGAACCTCCTCCTTTCCAGGCTAAGCAACCCCAGCTCCCTCAGCCTCTCCTCACAGGGCTGTGTTCCAAACCCCTCCCCAGCTTTGTTGCCCTTCTCTGGACACCTTCCAGCAACTCAACCTCCTTCCTAAACTGAGGAGCCCAGAACTGGACACAGGACTCAAGGTGGGGCCTAACCAGTGCAGTATACAGGGGCAGAATGACCTCCCTGCTCCTGCTGGCCACACTGCTCCCGATGCAGGCCAGGATGCCATTGGCCCTCTTGGCCGCCTGGGCACACTGCAGCCTCATGTTCAGCCTACTATCGACCAGTACCCCCAGGTCCCTCTCTGCCTGGCCATTCTCCAGCCACCCTGACCCCAGCCTGTAGCACTGCATGGAGTTGCTGCGGGCAATGTGCAGAGCCTGGCACATCCGCACGGCTCCCAAAGGAGCTAAGAAAAGGCAATGCCAGTGCGAACGCAGCGCCCCGGCCGCCCCCGAGCGCCATTCCGACCGAGCCGCAGGGGGCACTACAGCTCCCCGCAGCACGCGCGCAGGGGGCGGGGCCAAGCCTCCCATTGGTCACTCTCCGGGGCGGCTTCGTGACGATTGGCGCTCGGCCACGCCCGTCCTGCCCGGCGCGGCGCGGCGGCAGCGGCCGAAGTCCGCCGGGGATGGCTGTTGGGAGCGGGCGGCGGGCAGCGGCCTGGGCCGCGGGGCTGGGGCTGAGCGCGGCCGTGGCCGTGCTGGTTGGCACCGTGCTGCTCCGCGCCTACGTCCTGCGAGTCCCGGCCGTCCCGCGGCTGTGGGCCCGGCGCGGCGGCGCCGCCGCCTTCAGCGCCGGCGAGCGGCTGGAGCTCAAGGAGGCGCTGCGAGGTGAGGGCGCCCGGCCGGGCTGAGCCACCCTCCCGCCCCGCCGGCTCTCCCCGCAGGCCGGCAGCCTGTGCGCCCCTTGGCAGCTCCGGCTCGGGGCTTGTTTCCGGCCCAGTTTCTCCGGTGTGGCGGCTGGGGAGGCCTTTCCCCAGGGAGAGAAGCGGTGGGCGGCCGTGGGGCACGGGTGGGAGCGGGGCAGCAGCGCAGAAGGGCATTGAGCGTATGAAGAAAGCTGCTGTGAGGCTGCCGGGGCTCTGGAGCAGGCTGCCCGGAGAGGCTGTGGAGCCTCTGGAGATGGTGACCGTGGGCAAGCTGCCGTGGGTGCCCCCGCTTGAGCTGGGGGCTTGGACCGCATCATCCCTGGAGGTCCCTTCCAGCCCTCGCCGTGCCGGGGGTGTGCGACACTTCCTCAGGTGTTTTCCCCTCGAAGGCAGCCGGGTGGTTATTCACCTGAGCCAGCTTCCTTCCCTGGGTGGTTTTCCCCTCCAGTGTGCCCCTGTCTCACCCTCCAGGCACCCTGTGACTGCAGTTTGCCAGGCGATCTCTGCCCTTCCCCCCGATCGATCCTTGGCTGGGGCTGAGACCTTGCTCGCTGCAGGCAGCCTGCCTGTAAGGAGCCTGCGGTGTGCCTGTGCTCCCTGGCACAGGAGGCTTTGGAGACCCTTAGATCTCCTGAGGTTTGGCAGTTTGCAGGAAACCACAGCCTGGCATGAAGTGATAAATAGTCCTGGGCTGCTCCAGCAGGGCTTGGGTGCCATAAATCTCCCCCCTGTTGCTGTCTGGTGAGATTTATTGCTTAGCAAATTGTGTTTGCATGTGATTTTAATGGGAGAATGCAGGCATAGGCATACAAGGGATGGTTATTTGTGTGTTTCCTCTTAAATAGCACAGCCTGTAAATGGGGTCTGTAACCTCACCTGATGGGTGCTCCTAGGGAAGGCAGCTGTGGTTGGGGCTAAGGGAGCTGGGGGTTGTTCAGCCTGGAGAAGAGAAGGCTCCAGGGGCACCTCAGTGCTGCCTTCCAATGCCTGAAGAGATCCTGCAGGAAGGCTGCAGAGGGACTTTTCACCAGGGTGAAAGGTTGGACTTGATCTTTGAGGTCCCTTCCAACCTTGGTGACTTTGTGATTCTGTGTCTAGAGACAGGACAAGAGGGAATGGTTTGAAGCTGAGGGAGAGAAGGCTTAGGCTAGACCTTAGGAAGGAGTTTTTCAGTAGGAGGGTGGTGAGACTCTGGAACAGGCTGCCCAGGGAGGCTGTGGATGCCTCCTGCCTGGCCAGGTTGGATGAGGCCTTGAGCAGCTGAGCCTAGTTGAAAGGTGTCCCTGCCCATGGTGGGGAGGTTGGAGGAGGTGATCTGTGAGGTCCCTTCCAACCTGAGCCTCTCTGTGTTGGAGAGCAGCCATCTCTGACCTTGTTTGAATGACAGAGCAGACCAGAAGGACCCACAAAAGCCCTGTTTATGTATCTTAGCAGCTTGGAGTAGGTGCTAACACAATCTTGCCATCACAACCTGACTTGGAACAAACCCCAAACCCCTGTGAACTGCCAGCTAAGCTAAGCTGCCTGTCTAGCTGCCAAACTAGTTTGTGACTGTGAGGAATCAGGTCACCCTAACAGCATGCAGCTGCTTCTGGGCAGCAGCATTTCTAACAGCATCACTCAACACTTGAAATGGAGTTTTAAGTAGCTAGGGAAAAATAAAATACCTTGGCTGAAACTGGCAGGAAGTTGTGGTGTGCTGCATGCACCCAGCTCAGCTGAAGGGCCTCAGCCTGTTCTCAGAGTGGCAAGCTCTTGCTGGGCTGTGAAATCATCTTTCAAGCCTGGAAAACACTCAGGAATGGCTTAAAAAAAGAAGGTGCTTCCCCTGTAGCAATGCAGTCCCCATCCTGTTTGATTTCAGTGTTAGTTGATGCTGCCTCTTTCTGTGTTTCATCCCAGGGGCTATTAGAATCCCAACTGTTTCTGTATCTCCAGACGACCTGAACACAACAGCCATGGCAGAATTTGGGCACTACATTCAGGAAGGTACCAAACTTGCATTCTTTGCCATCTCCTTTTGAGTTCTGTGAGCCAACAAAGAGTGTTTGTGGTTCTGGGAATAGAACTGATTCTCCTTTGGGTTTAATTCAGTTTGTGGTTCTGGGAATAGAACTGATTCTCCTTTGGGTTTAATTCAGTTTGTGGTTCTGGGAATAGAGCAGAACAGATTCTCCTCTTGGTTTACCTCAGTTTATGCTTCTAGAATAGAATAGAACAGACTTCTCCTTTTGTTTTGCCTCAGTTTAGGCTTCTAGAATAGAACAGAACAGATTCTCCTTTTGTTTTGCCTCAGTTTGTGCTTCTACAATAGAACAGAACAGACCTTTCCTTTTGATTTACCTCACTTTATGCTTCTGGAATAGAATGGAATAGATTCTCCTTTTGGTTTCATTCAACTTACCTCTTCCATCCTATTGCAGAACCATTTCCCTTGTGTCCTACCTCAGTTTGTGCTTCTACAATAGAACAGAAGAGACCTTTCCTTTTGGTTTACCTCAGGAGAGGCCTGGACTGACCAAAGTCACCTCTGCAGCAGCGTCCTTTGGTGTAGCCATGGCCAAAGCCAGAGCAGGGGAGGTTCAGCTGTTGCCTTTTGCTCTTTGGGATGGTTTTTGCTCTTTGGGATGGTTTGGACTTTGCCACTAGAAGTACAAAGAGGAGGAGCAGCCTGCTTCAGTGCAGTTGTTTGTCAGTCCTCTCACTGCTGCCTGCAGCAGTGGTGAGCAGCAGTTCCTGGCCTGGCTGAGGGCAGTGTGAAATAGAGAGTGAGGTGGATTGGTAGAGCTGTGAGAACAGAGCTGCCCATCTGCTTCCTGAAGCCAGTTTGTTGTGCTTGCTCTTTCCTTCCAGTGGCTCCCCTTGAGGCTAGCTAGCTGAGTGCTGTGTGGGCTGGCTGGCTCTGGAGATGGTTGTTAATGTTTCACCTGTCTTTGATTCTTTTCTCCAACAGTCTTCCCGGCTGTATTCTCTTCCAAGTTCATCCAGCATGAAATTGTTGGGCAATACAGCCACCTCTTCACTGTTCAGGGCTCTGACCCTGATCTGATGCCCTATATGCTGCTTGCACACATGGATGTTGTGCCTGCTCCCCCAGAGGGCTGGGATTTCCCTCCCTTCTCAGCTGCAGAGCACGAAGGTTTCATCTACGGACGAGGAGCTCTGGATAACAAAAACTCTGCCATAGTACGTCTGCTGGGTAATGTCCTTCCTGAGGGGTGCACGAGGCAGAGGGGAGGAAGCTCTCCTCTTGAAGGTTGATAGATTGTCTCTCTTGCCCCTCTTTCACAGTCACAGAATGTTAGTGGTTGCAAGGGACCTGAAAAGATCATCCAGTCCAACCCCCCCTGCCAGGGCAGGGCGCACAGGAGTGCACCCAGGCAGATTTTGAAGCAGACTCCACAGTCTCTCTGGGCAGCCTGCTCCAGGGCTCCAGCACCCTCACAGTGAGAAAGGTTTCCCTTTTGTTCCTGTGGACCCCCCTCTGCTTCAGCTTGCCCTTTGTCCTGTCACTGAGCAGAGCCTGGTTCTGTCCTCCCAACACTGCCCTGCACATCTTTATCAACAGGAATGAGGACAGCCCTTGGGCTCCTCTGCTCCAGCTGGCACCCACTGCCCCTTGTCCTGTCACTGGACATCACTAAGCAGAGCCTGGTTCTGTCCTCCCAACGCTGCCCTGCACATCTTTATCAACAGGAATGAGGGCAGCCCTTGGGCTCCTGCTCCAGCTTGCCCCTGCTCCCCCTTTTCCTGTCACAGGACATCACTGAGCAGAGCCTGGTTCTGTCCTCCCAACGCTGCCCTGCACATCTTTATCAAGAGGAATGAGGACAGCCCTTGGGCTCCTCTGCTCCAGCTTGCCCCTGCTGCCCCTTGTCCTGTCACAGGACATCACTGAGCAGAGCCTGTGGATGAGGCCTTGGGCAGCTGAGTCTAGTTGAGAGATGTCCCTGCCCATGGCAGAGAGGTTGGAGTGGATGATCTCAGAGGTCCCCTCCAGTCTAAACCATTCTGTGATGGTTCTGTGAACTGCACAAATCACTTCTCAAATGGAGACTGAAAACAGACAGTGAGCACTGCCAAAACAGCTGCTGAGGGGAGAGAATTTCTTCTCCTGTAAAGAATGGACAAGCTTACCTTGAATAAAAGCCAAGAGGTGAGGTGGGCAGCTAGCAGTGAGTGGCAGATTCCAGCTCCCATCCCTCAGGTTGCCTCACTTGGTTTCAGTCCTCTGGGCTCATTCTGTGCAGCACACACTGCTTGCTCAGTGGGTTTGGTGGCTCAGGGCAGGGCTGAGATGGGCATGGAACAGGCAGCTGAAAGGGACAGGGAATTCCATGGGAACTCAGAACTCCCTCCTGCTTCCTGTGCAGTTTGTTACCACCCCCAGCAGCCCCAGGAACAAACCCCCACTGTGTTTGGTGCCTGGACACAAATCTTCAGCTTTGCTGATCCAAAACATTGCAGGGGATAGGAGGAATATCATCAAGAGGAGCTGTAGAGATGAAAGCTCCACTGTGAGCAGGACAAAGGCCCCTTAAAGGCTGTGGGTGCAGCAGATGCCTTCCACCTTCCACTGCAGCCTTTCCCTTCTCCTTCCTGACACCCAAATCCCTTCTGCTTCTTTGTGATTTATTGGGCTTGGGTTGTTGTTTTTTTTCTGCAGGGTATTCTGCAAGCTCTGGAGTTTTTGCTGAGGAGAAATTACAGACCCCACAGATCTTTCTATGTTGGTATTGGACATGATGAAGAGGTATTTTGCTTTGATTACATCCAAATGGCATAAATCCAGGCTGGGTGCAGGGTGGGTTGGGAGTAGATCTGAAGAAGGAGACTTGGGAGGTGTTGAATTGATTGCTGAGCAGCTCCCCAGGAGCTGGCAGTGCCCTCCTGCAGCCCAGCAGGCAGCTGTGTGCTGGGCAGCAGGGCAGGAGAGGGGATTCTGCCCCTTGCCTCTGCTCTGCTGAGACCTCACCTCCAACTCCCAGCATGAGGACACAGAGCTGGTGGAGAGAGTCCAGAGGAGGCCACAAAGGTGACCCAAGGGCTGGAGCAGCTCTGCTGTGAGGCCAGGCTGAGGGAGCTGGAGGTGTTCAGCCTGGAGAGGAGAAGACTCTGGAGGGACCAGTACAGGAAGGCTGCAAAGGGACTTCTCCTGAGGGTATGCAGAGCCAGGCCAAGGGGGAATGGTTTGAAGCTGAGGGACAGCAGGGTTAGAGTGGAGCTGAGGAAGAAGTTCTGTAGGAGGGTGGTGAGACTCTGGGACAGGCTGCCCAGGGAGGTTGTGGCTGCCTCATCCTGGCTGGATGAGGCTTTGAGCAGCTGAGTCTAGTTGAGAGGTGTCCCTTAGAGGTCTAAGGTCCTTTCCAACCTGAGCCCATCTGGGGTTCTGTGGAAACAGCCAACTGTTTGTGTTCTCCATGTGTGGTCAGGAGGCTTAATTTTTAAACACTCTCCAGCTGGGAAAATCTTTCCTGGATGCTCACAGTCACATATTGATTGTTTGGCTTTTGAGTGCCACAAAGGGTTTGCTGTGATGAGGGCAGAAGGCAGCAGAGGTGTTAGGTTGAATTCTTTTCTGCATGGGAGGTGCAGCAGGAGGCCACTTCTGGAGGATGCCCAGCACAGGAAAAGTGCCCATGGTGAATTAGAGATGGAAAGGGTGGGTGAAGCAGGCAGGAGGAGCTAAGGGAAAGATTCCACTCCTCTTGTGCTGCCCAAATGATTCAGAAGATAGGTGAGGGGGGGTGGTTGGTTGTTCAGTGCCAAGATGCAGAAGGATTGTTAATGAAAACCTCTTGGAGTTGGCTCCTCTGTGGAGTTCCTAGCCCTGAGGCATGATTGTGTCTGAGAACCAGGATGATTCAAAGCCCCATGCAGCGTCTGCTGAGCAGGAGCACTCCTCAGCATGGCTGCAAACTCCTCTGCTGCTAGGGCCTTTCATCACCTCCAGTGGGCTTTGCCAGGAGGAATCTGTCACTGCTGGCAGGCTGCTGCAGTGCTGCTCACCAGGAGGTTTCATCCATCCTTTGCATCTGCAGCACTGGGCACTGTCAGCCACAGCCAGGTGATTCCTGCTGCTGTGGTTTCATCTGCTTAGTTCCCCTGACTGGGGGAAGCCTTCTGCTCCTTCTCACAGGTGTCTGGGTGGAAGGGAGCCGTGAAGATGGCAGCTCTGCTGGAAGCCAGAGGAGTGAAGCTCTCCTTCTTACTAGATGAGGGAAGTGGAATACTGGATGGCATCATTGCAGGAGTGCAGAAGCCAGTGGCTCTGTAAGTGAGGGAACACAACTGCCCATGATGAAGGTGATGCATTTTCAGTCATCCCTTTGTGAGGGCTGACCTTGCTCAGGTCAATCAAGTGTTCCCAAGGTGTGTGGCAGTGCTGCTGCTGCTAAAGTGCAAACAAAGGGACTTGAGGTTTTGCTTGCTGTCCATCACAGCCTGCTGAGCACAGCAGAGTGCTCCTGTTAGCCAGGGCAAGGGTGTTAATTGTCTGCCTTAGAGCCTGCTCACTGGAGCAGCAGCAGCCAAGACATCAGCCCTCCAGACCCCTAAGGGCTGTGCTCAGGATTTGTGTTTGGTTATTGTAAGACTGGAAGCATGCAGAGTGATTCCTTCTACCTGGAGCCTGGGCCTCTGTGTTTGGAGGTGCATTGATCATGTGTGTGTTTGCCACTGACCAGGGTTGCCATCACAGAAAAGGGCTCAATAACACTGAACTTCACTGTGGACAGAGAGCCAGGACACTCATCTGTCCCTCCTAAGGAGACAAGCATTGGCATCCTTGCAGCAGCCATGGCCAGGTGAGAGCTTCCCCAGCCCCTTGCCTTGCTTTCCCCTGGCAGTGCCAACCTTGGTGATACTGTGCCTAATTCCCACCCCAGACCCCCCCCCCCAGGGCAGTTTCTGGGGGTCCTCATGGGACATTCCTCTGACTGGAAGCTCCATGGGCTGTGAGTGGTGTGAGCTTTGAGTTGGGTATGAGGGGTCTGGAGCACAGCTGGATGAGGAGAGGCTGAGGGAGCTGGGGGTGTTTAGCCTGGAGGAGAGGAGGCTCAGGGGAGACCTCACTGCTGTTTATAGCTACCTGAAGGGAGGTTGTAGCCAGCTGGGGGTTGGTCTCTTCTCCCAGGCACCCAGCACCAGAACAAGAGGACACAGTCTCAAGCTGTGCCGGGGGAGGTTTAGGCTTGATCTTAGGAAGAAGCTCTTCACAGGGAGAGATTGGAATGGGCTGCCCAGGGAGGTGGTGGGGTCAGCATCCCTGGAGGTGCTTAAGAATTAAAGCCTGGATGAGGCCCTTGGTGCCATGCTCTAGGTGATTAGATGGGGTTGGGTGATCAGCTGGACCTGGTGATCTTGGAGGTCTCTTCCAACCTGGTTGCTTCTGTGTGTGAAACCTGACCTCCAAGCCAGCCAGGCAGACTCCTAAATCACTGAGTAGTGCTGGAAGGAGAGGAAATGGCCTCAAGTTGCACCAGGGGAGGTTTAGGTTGGGTGTTGGGCTGGTGGGAGGTGTCCCTGCCCATGGCAGGGGGCTGGAGCTGAGTGATCCCTGAGGTCCCTTCCAAGCCAAACCCTTCAGGTGTGAGCCGTGCTGGGAGGGCTGTGCCTGTAGTGCCCAGGAATACAGCAGGGAGCTGTGC
This sequence comes from Melanerpes formicivorus, assembly GCF_026170545.1. Taxonomy (NCBI): domain Eukaryota; kingdom Metazoa; phylum Chordata; class Aves; order Piciformes; family Picidae; genus Melanerpes; species Melanerpes formicivorus. The sequence goes on from NW_027142398.1 coordinate 3,277,304, forward strand.
ACACAGATTCACTGAGCAGGAGGGGGGGGGGAAATGTGATGTGCATCTGAGAGTCCCATTCCTTCCAGCTGGTTGGAGCAGAGGGGGGTTGGTTTCGCCTCCAAGTGTTGCTGTGCTTCGCTGCAGGCTGGAGCAGAATCCCTTGCGCAACCTCTTTGGCCGCGGCCCCGAGCGCCTGACCCTGGAGCACCTTGCAGCAGAGGTGAGGGAAGAGCTCTGAGTGCAGGCTCAGATCTTCCTGGCAGTAAGTGAAGAGTAACCCAGCATATGAACTGAGAGCACAGTGACACAGTGCCTAGAGAGAAGGCGGCTCAAGCTGGCCTTTCTCCCAGCTGAATGCCAAGGGCAGCCTGGCCTGCAGCAGGAGCAGTGTGGCCAGCAGGAGCAGGGAGCTCATCCTGCCCTGTGCTCAGCACTGCTGAGGCCACACCTGGAGTCCTGTGGCCAGTTCTGGGCTCCTCAGGTCAGGAAAGAGGTTGAGATGCTGGAAGGTGTCCAGAGAAGGGCAAGAAAGCTGGGGAGGGGTCTGGAGCACAGCCCTGGGAGGAGAGGCTGAGGGAGCTGGGGTTGCTTAGCCTGCAGAAGAGGAGGCTCAGGGGAGACCTTCTTGCTCTCTGCAACTCCCTGAAGGGAGGTTGTAGCCAGATGGGGGTTGGGCTCTTCTCCAGGCAAGCAGCACCAGAACAAGAGGACACAGTCTCAAGCTGTGCCAGGGGAGGTTTGGGCTGGAGGTTAGGAAGAAATTCTTCCCAGCAAGAGAGATTGGCCCTGGGGATGTGCTGCCCAGGGAGGTGGTGGAGTCCCCATCCCTGGAGGTGTTGAGGAAGAGCCTGGCTGGGGTGCTTGGTGCCATGGTTTAGTTGATTTGATGGTGGTGAGTCATAGAGTTGTACTTGATCATCTCTGAGGTCTTTTCCATCCTGGTTAGTTCTATTCCATTCTAATTGTTCCTGCTGGAATGGTTTAGTCACAGCCAAGGCCCTGCACTGCCCCCCTGAAAAGTTAAAGCTTCCTGATTTGTGCTTTCTTGTTTCTTCCCCTCAGTTCAGGTTTCCTCTCAATCTCATCATGAGCAACCTCTGGCTGTTTTCACCTCTTGTCAGCAGGTAAGAAAATGTCTCCTTGAAGGCCATTTCCAGCCTCTCACCCCTCAAAAAGCTTCATAGCATCCTGGCATGGGTTGGGTTGGAAGGCTCCTCCAAAGGTCATCCAGTCTGACCCCCCTGCAGTCAGCAGGGACATCCTCTGCTAGATCAGGTTGCTCAGAGCCTTGTCCAGCCTCACCTTGAATATCTCCAGGGGTGGGGCCTGAACCACCTCCCTGGGCAGCCTGCTGCAGTGCTCCAGCAGCCTGCTGGGGCAGAGCCTGTAGCTAACATCCAATCTGAATCTACTCTGCTCTCATTTCAAACCATTGTCCCTGCAGGCCTTTGCACACAGTCCCTCTGCAGCCTTCTTGTAGCCCCCTTCAGCTACTGGAGGGCTGCTCTGAGGTCCCTCTGGAGCCTTCTCTTCTCCAGGCTGAACCCCCCCAGCTCCCTCAGCCTGGCCTCCCTGCAGAGGTGCTGCAACCCCCTGAGCATTTTTGTGGCCTGCTCCCTCAGCTCCAGGTCCTTCCTGTGCTGAGGGCTCCAGAGGTGGCTGCAGTGCTCCAGGTGAGGCCTCAGCAGAGCAAAGGGACAGAATCACCTCTCAGTTGAACAAAAACCTGTTTGTTTTGCCTCTGTTTTCCCCCCCTAAGGATTCTTGCCTGGAAACCTTCCACCAATGCCCTGATTCGAACCACCACAGCAGTCACCATCTTCAATGCTGGCATTAAGGTGAGGCAGCTAGGCCATGGAGATTCCCCCTGCTCCCACCCACTTAGAAGAGAACTGCCAGAGCAGGCCAGAGCTGTGAGGTTGCTGTCACCTCCCTTCTCATTTTCACTGCAGCTGCAGTGGGAGGTTCATTGATTCCTGGACTCACAGAATGGTTTGGCTTGGAAGGAACCTTCAAGAGCAGCCAGTTCCAATCCCCCTGCCATGGGCAGGGGCACCTCATCCAGCCTGGCCTTAAACACCTCCAGGGAGAGGGCATCCACAAGCTCCCTGTCTCCCCAGCCTCACTCTAAAGAGCTTCTTCCTAATCTGCCTGAATCTCCCTTTCTCCAGCTGCAGTCCACTGTCCCTGCTCTTGTCACTGCAAACCCTTCTAAAGTCCCCTCCTGGCTTTCTTGGAGGCTGCCTTTCAGGTGCTGGGACTGCTCTAAGGTCTCCCTGAAGCCTTCCCCAGGCTGAACAGCCCCAACTCTCTCAACCTGTCCCCACAGGGGAGGTTCTGCAGCCCTCTGAGCACCTTGGTGGCTTCCTCTGGACCTGCTCCAGCACTTCCACGTCCCTCTTATGCTGGGGGCACCAGAACTGGGCAGAGTGCTCCAGGTGTGGCCTCACCAGGGGAGACCTCTGTCACCAAAAAGCTCTCTGCAAACCACTCAAGCTGGTTTCTGTTTCAGGATGGCCAAGAGCCTTGCTGTGCAGTCATCCAAAGTGTCACTGACAGGGTCTGGTGTGGGCTCTTGTGTTTGTGAACACAGTTCTGGGCTTCACCCTTGTGTAAGTAGGGTCAGAATGCCCCTTGGACTGAGAGATAACAACTTCTGCCTGGATCTTGTCCTGATAAGGAGGTGTAGCTGTCCAAAAACTATTGCAGCCCTGGCAAACAACCAACCTGGGCTGGGAGGAGGATCTTGAGTGTGTCCAGAGAAGAGCAACAGAGCTGGGGAGGGGTCTGGAGCACAGCCCTGGGAGGAGAGGCTGAGGGAGCTGGGGTTGCTTAGCCTGGAGAAGAGGAGGCTCAGGGGAGACCTTCTTGCTCTCTCCAGCTCCCTGAAGGGAGGTTGGAGCCAGGTGGGGGTTGGGCTCTTTTCCCAGGCAGCCAGCAGCAGAACAAGAGGACACAGTCTCAAGCTGTGCCAGGGGAGGTTTAGGCTGGAGGTGAGAAGAAAGTTCTTCCCAGAGAGAGTTGTTAGCCCTTGGAATGTGCTGCCCAGGGAGGTGGTGGAGTCCCCACCCCTGGAGGTGTTTAAGGAGAGCCTGGATGAGGCCCTTGGTGCCATGGTTGAGTTGCTCAGCTGGTGCTGAGTGCTGGGTTGGACTTGCTGATCTCTGAGGTCTTTTCCAGCCTGGTTAAATTCTGTATTCTATTCTGTTAGTGGAAAGCAGCAGTGGGCAAGAAAAGAAGGCTGCAGAGGCTGAACAGTGACACTGAGTGGCCAGCAGGGAAGTGGCAGCCTGGCTTCCTGGCTTGGCCTCTTCTCACTCTACCTTTTGGGTTCTTTTTGGCCTAACAGCATGCTGAATGGTTCTTTTGTGGAAGGGATGAGGTTTGGCTCAGCTGTTAGGTGACTTAAATGCCTCAGTCCTGGGGAAGAGTGATGTGAGAGAGAGGGCAAAATGCTGCCTGGCAAGAAACACACACACCAGCTGGAAGAAAACCCTAACCTCCTCAAGTGAGAAAAGAACAGCAGCAGTTTCTCAGTAGGAAGCTTCTGAGGGGAGAGAGATCATCCCCAGAGGAAAGCTGCCTCAAATCTGATGAATTTCTGCTCAGCTGAGGAACTTTTGGGTAGTTCCCTCTGCTACAGGTCAGGTTTGCTGCTCTTCAGCACAGTATCATAGAATCAGTCAGGGCTGGAAGGGAGCACAAGGATCATCCAGTTCCAACCCCACACTAGATCAGCCTGGCCACAGCCTTATCCAGCCTGGTCCAGGGCCCCAACCACCTCCCTGGACAACCCATTCCAGGGCTTCACCACTCTCATGGGGAAGAACTTCCTCCTCCCCTCCAGCCTCAATCTCCCCACCTCCAGCTTCATTCCATTCCCCCTAGTCCTATCCCTCCCTGAGATCCTGAGCAGTCCCTCCCCAGCCTTCCTGGAGCCCCCTGCAGATCCTGGAAGGCCACAATGAGGTCACCTCAGAGCCTTCTCTTCTGCAGACTGAACAGCCCCAACTCCTTCAGTCTGTCCTCAGCAGAGCAGCTCCAGCCCTCTGCTCATCCTTGTGGCCCTTCTCTGGACACCTTCCAGCACCTCCACATCCCTCTTGCCATAGGGGCTCCAGAGCTGGAGGCGGTACTCCAGGTGGGGTCTCCCCAGAGCTGAGCAGAGGGGGAGAATCACCTCCCTTGCCCTGCTGGCCACACTTCTCCTGCTGCAGCCCAGGCTCTGCTTGGTTTTCTGGGCTGCAAGTGCACACTGAGAGCTCCTGGTGAGCTTCTCCTCCCCCAGCACCCCCAAGGCTCTCTCCTCAGGGCTGCTTTCCAGCCAGTCCCTGCCCAGCCTGGATTTGTGCCTGGGATTGCCTCCCCTCAGCTGCAGGACCCTGCCCTTGGTCTTGTTGCACCTCCTGAGGTTGGCTTGTGCCCAGCTCTCCAGCCTGTCCAGGTCCCTCTGGATGGATCCTTCCCTCCAGCCTGTCCAGGTCCCTCTGGATGGACCCCTTCCCTCCAGCCTGCCCAGGTCCCTCTGGATGGCCTCCCTTCCCTCCAGCTGTCTGCTGCACCACACAGCTTGGTGTCAGCAGCAAACCTGCTGAGGGTGCACTCAGTGCCACTCTCCATGTCCCCCACAAAGATGTTGAACAAGACAGGTCCCAGGACTGATCCCTGAGGGACTCTGCTTGTCCCTGGCCTCCACTGGGCCATGGAGCCATTGACAGCCACTGTTGGGGTGCTGCCATCAAGCCAGTCCTGTATCCATCTAGTACAGAAAGAGCTTCCACCCTCAGTGGAGGCAGTGCAGCATCAGCCAGGGGCCTGGGGCTGCTTCAGCAGTGTGAGAGTTTGCAGTTGGCATTTTAATCTGTGTGGGTTTGGGGTTGGTTTGGGGTGGGGTTTTTTTTGCTGCCTTTGTAGGTTTGATCCTTTGCTCTTCTCCCCCTAGATAAATGTCATCCCATCTTCTGCAAGAGCAACTGTGAACTTCAGGATCCACTCTGCAGAGACAGCTGCTGAGGTGTGTCCCTGTACCCCAGCTGTGGGCCTGGCCTCCCCTCCTTGCTCAGCAGCTTGGCTCTTGGCCATTTGTGGCCTGTGGTCTCCAGGAATCCTCTCTTCACCTCTCCCTGGCAGAAGGGAAGGTTTGGGACTTGCCCCTCAACAGGGGCTCTCAGAAGCACAGCTGAGCTGTGGCCTCAGGGACAGGAGGAGAGGAAATGGCTTCAGGTTGTGCCAGGGGAGGTTTGGTCTGGACAAAAGGAGGCTGAGAGGAGACCTTCTGGCTCTCCACAGCTCCCTGCAAGGAGGTTGGAGCCAGGTGGGGGTTGGTCTCTTCTCCCCAGGAAATTGTGACAGGATGGGAGGGGGTGGCCTCAGGTGGGGCTGCTGGGGGGTTTGGGTTGGATGTGGGGAACAACTTCTTCCCCAAGAGGTTGTCAAGGCCTGGCCCAGGCTGTCCAGGGCAGTTGTGAGGTTTCCAAGCCATGGAGAGGGGGTGCTGAGGGCCATGGTTTGGTGGTGTCCTGGCAGTGCTAGGTTAATGCTTGGACTTGATGACCTTCCAGGTCTTTGGCAGCCTAAGCCAGGCTGTGATGCTGTGCTTCACTCACAGGTGCTGGAGGTAGTGAAGAGCATCATTGCTGATGAGAGGGTGAGGATTGAGGTGGTAGATGCCTTTGACCCACTCCCCATCAGCCCCTGGGATGAGCAGACCTTTGGAGTCCACATCCTCCAGAGGACCATCCTGGATACCTTCCCTGCTGTTGACAGTGTGGTGCCAGGTAACAGCAAGCACCTGCTGGGCTGGTGGTTCCCCTCCAGCTTCCTCCCTGCTTTCCTCTTCCCCTCCCATCCCCCAGCACTGATTTGTTTCCATTTTCTCTCTGCTTCTCCACCCCAGCTGGCTTTTCCTCTCTTATTTTTGTTTCCTCTGCTTTTTATTCCCTCCCCTTTTTATGGTTACCAAGATTTCATGTGGGCTTCTTTGGGGGGGGGGTTATTTAAGCAGTGGAAGTAACCCCAAACAGGAAACTGAGAGAAACAATGAGCCCTGACTTGGACTCTCTGCACATACAAAGGGATCTCTTCAGGGAAGAAAGGAATTCTGAGGGAGAGAAGGAGGTCTTCTTGCTTTCAGCTCTTCTTTTATTGTTTCCCTAGCTGGCAAAAGCCATTCCTGCTTTTCTGCATTGTTCCCTGTGTTGTACTCCAGCCCCCTTCCCTTTCCCTCAGCTTCCTCCTGCTGCTGGGCTGCAGTTTGAAGCTTCTGCTTTTATGGGGGCTGAGCATCCTGGGGTGAAAGGAGGCCTGGAAGAAGGCTGGGGAGGGGCTTTTCACAGGGGCTTGCAGTGATAGGGCAAGGGGGAGTGGAGTTGGGCTGGAGAAGGGGGAATTTAGTCTGGAGATTAGGGAGAAATGCTTGGCAGTGAGGGTGGGGAGAGGTGGGAAGAGATGGGAAGAGGGACTCTGCTTTTACAGGGACTCTGCTTTTACAGGGAGACTCTGGCACAGGTTGCCCAGGGAGGCTGTGGATGTTCCCTCCCTGCAGGTGTTCAAGGCCAGGCTGGATGAGGCCTTGAGCAACCTGGGCTGGTGGGAGGTGTCCCTGCCCATGGCAGGGGGGTTGGAACTGGCTGAGCTTTAAGCTCCCTTCCAACCCAACCCATTCTATGCATCCATGAACCTCTCCTGCTCAGGAAGGAGAGAATGACCTTGCAGTGTGCTCCAGTGAGTTGCTGATGGTGGAGCCCAGGCAGAGCTGCTGTCAGCTTCCTTTCCCTTCTGCTGGGAGAGGTGGGGGTCATTGAGTTGCTGCTCTCCTGAGGGGTTTGGGCTTTTTGTTGGTTGTCTTTCCAGGCACATGCATTGGAAACACAGACAGCAGGCACTTCACCAACCTCACAGCTGCCATTTACAGGTTCAACCCCATCCTCCTGGGACCAGGTGACCTCCCCAGGTACTGTGTTCTGCCTGCCTGTGGGGACTGGAGAGAGAGAGAAAATGGTCAGGCAGGAGGAGGAAGCCCAACCTTGTATTCCTTGGCGTGGTGGTGGTGCCTCACGTGCTGCTTGCCCACCCATTTCCTGCAGCTTTGGGTGCTGCACAGAGAGGGGATGGGAAGTACAGCAGGAGAGTGTTAGCTCTTGCTCCTCTTTCCTCCCAACACCTCCTGTAGGTGCCCTGTTTGACAGCACAGCAGTGCTGGGAGGCTGGCTGGATCTTCTTCAACCTGGCTCTCTCTTCCCCTTCCCCTTCCCCCTCTCTCTTCCCCTTCCCCTTCCCCCTCTCTCTTCCCCTTCCCCTTCCCCCTCTCTCTTCCCCTTCCCCTTCCCCCTCTCTCTTCCCCTTCCCCTTCCCCCTCTCTCTTCCCCTTCCCCTTCCCCCTCTCTCTTCCCCTTCCCCTTCCCCCTCTCTCTTCCCCTTCCCCTTCCCCCTCTCTCTTCCCCTTCCCCTTCCCCCTCTCTCTTCCCCTTCCCCCTCTCTCTTCCCCTTCCCCCTCTCTCTTCCCCTTCCCCCTCTCTCTTCCCCTTCCCCCTCTCTCTTCCCCTTCCCCTTCCCCCTCTCTCTTCCCCTTCCCCTTCCCCCTCTCTCTTCCCCTTCCCCTTCCCCCTCTCTCTTCCCCTTCCCCTTCCCCCTCTCTCTTCCCCTTCCCCTTCCCCCTCTCTCTTCCCCTTCCCCTTCCCCCTCTCTCTTCCCCTTCCCCTTCCCCCTCTCTCTTCCCCTTCCCCTTCCCCCTCTCTCTTCCCCTTCCCCTTCCCCCTCTCTCTTCCCCTTCCCCTTCCCCCTCTCTCTTCCCCTTCCCCTTCCCCCTCTCTCTTCCCCTTCCCCTTCCCCCTCTCTCTTCCCCTTCCCCTTCCCCCTCTCTCTTCCCCTTCCCCTTCCCCCTCTCTCTTCCCCTTCCCCTTCCCCCTCTCTCTTCCCCTTCCCCTTCCCCCTCTCTCTTCCCCTTCCCCTTCCCCCTCTCTCTTCCCCTTCCCCTTCCCCCTCTCTCTTCCCCTTCCCCTTCCCCCTCTCTCTTCCCCTTCCCCTTCCCCCTCTCTCTTCCCCTTCCCCTTCCCCCTCTCTCTTCCCCTTCCCCTTCCCCTTCCCCCTCTCTCTTCCCCTTCCCCTTCCCCTTCCCCCTCTCTCTTCCCCTTCCCCTTCCCCTTCCCCCTCTCTCTTCCCCTTCCCCTTCCCCTTCCCCCTCTCTCTTCCCCTTCCCCTTCCCCTTCCCCCTCTCTCTTCCCCTTCCCCTTCCCCTTCCCCCTCTCTCTTCCCCTTCCCCTTCCCCTTCCCCCTCTCTCTTCCCCTTCCCCTTCCCCTTCCCCCTCTCTCTTCCCCTTCCCCTTCCCCTTCCCCCTCTCTCTTCCCCTTCCCCTTCCCCTTCCCCCTCTCTCTTCCCCTTCCCCTTCCCCTTCCCCTTCCCCCTCTCTCTTCCTCTTCCCCTTCCCCTTCCCCTTCCCCCTCTCTCTTCCCCTTCCCCTTCTGTTCTTTATGCAGTGCTGCAGTGGGAAAGGTCTTGTTATAGAATCATAGAATCACAAGTTAGGGCTGGAAGGGAGCTCAATGCTCAGCCAGCTCCAACCCCCTGCCATGGCCAGGGACACCTCACACCACAGCAGGTTGCTCACAGCCACCTCCAGCCTGGCTGCAAACACCTCCAGGCAGGAGGCTTCCACCACCTCCCTGGGCAGCCTGTGCCAGGCTCTCACCACCCTCATGGGGAACAACTTCTTCCTCACAGCCAATCTCAATCTCCCCACTTCTAGTTTTGTTCCATCCCCCCCAGTCCTATCCCTCCCTGACCCCCTCACAAGTCCCTCCCCAGCTTTCCTGTAGCCTCCTTAAGATAATTATTCTGGGCCTGGACCTTGGCCTTGCTCAGCAGATTTATCCCAGTGCTTGTCCTCTTGGAACTGATTTGCTCCTTAAAGCTGGAAGTTAGGTTTCCTGTAATAAAATGCTCCCCAGGGAGGTGGTGGAGTCCCCCTGCCTGGAGGTGTGCAAGAAACCTGTGGCCATGGCCCTTGGGGGCCATGGTTTGGTGGCCATGGAGGTTGGTTGGACTTGAAGGTCTCTTCCAAGCCAAGCAGCTCCATGGCTCTGTGATCCTTCTGTTGTGCATTGCTTCATGAAGTGACAGGCAAGGAGCTGGGGAGCTGCAGGTGGGGTCCCAAAGCCACAGAGAGATCCAAACCCTTCTCCTCCTCCTTCTTGCAGGATCCATGGATTGAATGAGAGGATCTCAGTGGAGAGCTTTGAGAAGCAGGTGGAGTTCCTCTTTCAGCTGATTAAGAACTGTGACACTGCTGAGCTTCCAGAGCCTCATGCAAAGTCCCACGAGCTGTGAGGCACACCCCTGAGGGGAGCAGCTGCTGAGGTGGACTCTGGGGGTGGCATAAAAGCAGTCTGGAAGCCTGGAGTATTGGGGGTCTGAATGCTGGGGGTGCCATGCAGGTGGGAAAACTGCTGGTGGCTGCTTGAGGATGAGATCCTGGACAAACCACACCAAACAACCCTGATCCCTCTTCCTGCCTGCTCTGCAATGCAGCCATGAAGCTGATTTTAAGGGGTTTCAGCCCTGCCTTTAAGCCTCTGCAGTTGGCAGCCACCTCAAAACCTAAGCCAGAATCAGCCCTCACTCACCTGGCAGAGGTGGTGGAGTCCCCATCCCTGGAGGTGTTTAGGAAGAGCCTGGATGGGCTGCTGGGTGCCAGGGTTGAGTTGATCAGATGGTGCTGGGTGAGAGGTTGGACTGGATGATCTCAAAGGTCTTTTCCAACCTGGTTTCTCTTCCTCTAATCCTTCTGTCTGTGCTTCTGGCAGCCTCCTTTCATACAGCTCCTCCATTGCTCACCAGCTGTGTCTGGCAGGAGCTCACATGAGGGCTTTGTGCCCTGCTGAGGCTCTCAGGGGGCTGTAGAGAGGCACCCAGAGTTTGTTGCACTGCTGCTTGGTACCAGGTGCTGCCCTCAGCCAGGGTCACTTAACTTCCACTAAGTCCTTCCCTGCATGCACTGACTTCTGACTCTCTTTTCCAGTGCTGAGCTCCATAAGTTGTGGCTGTGTTGCCTTCCCTGATGTTGCCCTGATCTCAGAGGTGCTGGAACCTCTGTTTTTTTCCCCCTTCCTGTCTGCTCAGTGGCACTTTATTTGTCCTTCTCCCTCTTAGGCCTGGCTCAGCTGGGTGGCAGAGGAAGGAACTGCAGCTTGAAGTCAGAATCCTGATCAGTGCTGTCTGCTCATGTTTGTGTTCTCTTTCCACTCAGTCACTTTCTGTGGGCTGTGTTTCACTCCTCTTGGAACTTGCTTGTGGAAGATGAAGGCCTTCAGTTTCTCCCACCTCAGTGGCAGCAGAGATTCTTTGTTCCTCAGAAGCAGCTTTTGCTGTGCTGCAGCTCTTCTGTTGGCTCAGCTCTCTGGGAGTCCTCCTGTTAACTCCCTCTTGCACTAGCCTGCCTCTCTGTCAGCACTCAAGCTTTCAGTCTGCTTCTGCCTTTGCTGATCTCTTTAACTGGGGAGCCCATTATTAATTAAGGGATTGAGAGCCAGCTGGTAGCCCAAGTAGAGGCTGGGTGGAAGCTGCTTTGTTGCAGGCATGCAGGTACTAGCCAGCCCCATTCACAGCATGGGTTGGGTTGGAAGAGGCCTTAAAGCTCAGCCAGTTCCAACCCCCCTGCCATGGGCAGGGCCCCCTCCCACCAGCCCAGCTTGCTCAAGGCCTGAGCACCTCCAGGGAGGGAGCATCCAAAGCCTCCCTGGGCAACCTGTGCCAGAGTCTCCCCACCCTCATGGGGAAGAATTTCTTCCTCCTCTCCAGTCTCCATCTGCTGCTGCAGTGTTGCAGAGCTGTGTCTCCCTCTCAGAGCTGGACCTGGGTGGCCCTGCTGCCCTCAGTTCATACTGCAGCATGCCCTGGAATGCACAGGAAATACCCTGAGTGATGGAACTGTGATTCCTGTTCTTTCCACTCACCCCTCTCTTATTTATTTGCCAGTCTGATCTTATCACTCTGGCCACTGAGTCCAAACTGCATCCATCCACTAACTGATTGAGCCCAGCTTGGTCCTGGCATCTAATAAAACAAGGGCTGCAGATTCTTTGCTGATTATCACTTAGCCTTTCTCTCTTTTGTGTGTGTGTGTGTGTTTTGCTTTAATGCCTGATTGCAGTGAAGTCATTTCCACACCTGCTCCTGCACTGCAGCAAGCCCCAGAGTTTCCATCCAAACAAACCCCACAGAGTTTCCACCATGCTTTTCATCTCTGTGGCCTCCCTGGTGCTCCTCTTTCTATCCAGAATTAGCTACATTAGCTACCTCTCTCTGTTGTGCATTGCTGGGGGGTGAAGGGCTTGCAGCTCTGGTGGTTCAGTGCCTTTTGTCTGGCTGCCCTCATGTCAGGGATTTGTTGAGCCCACATCCCTGGGGCTCTTTTGTGGAGGTGGCAAACTCCTGGTGCAGCAAAAGTGATGTGGGCAGGGTAGAGCACAGGCAAATCAGCCCCCCAGGAGCTGGAGGGTAGAGGAAGGGGCTTTGGTTGGGGTTTCTGTTGTGCTCTGACAGCTCTCTGTAAAGACAGCTGGAGTCTAAAGCCTTCACTTTGGCTGTGGCAGCCTGGGGTCAGTACTGTTTAGCATCTCATGAATGACCTGGAGAATCACACAGGGCATCCCCAGCAGGTTTGCAGGTGGTGCAAAACCAAGAGGAGTGGTTGACTCACCTGATGTTTGTGCTGCTGGTGAAAGGGACCCCAGAGGGCTGGGGAGAGGTGGGGAAGCAGCACCCCAGGGGACTGGGGAGAGGTGGGGAAGCAGGACCCCAAGGGGCTGGGGAGAGGTGGGGAAGCAGCACCCCACGGGGCTGGGGAGAGGTGGGGAAGCAGCACCCCAGGGTGCTGGGGAGAGGTGGGGAAGCAGCACCCCAAGGGGCTGGGGAGAGGTGGGGAAGCAGCACCCCAGGGGGCTGGGGAGAGGTGGGGATGCAGCACCCCAGGGGGCTGGGGAGAGGTGGGGAAGCAGCACCCCAAGGGGCTGGGGAGAGGTGGGGAAGCAGGACCCCAGGGGGCTGGGGAGGTTCTTGTGAAGCTCAGCAAAGGGAAATGCAGAGTCCTGCCCCTGATGGGGAGTAACCCTGTGCTGGGGACTGGCTTGTTGGAAGTCAGCACTGCAGAGAAGGACACAGGGGTCCTGGCTGGCAGGTTGAACATGAGCCAGCAGTGTGCCCTGGAGGTAAAGAAGGCCAAAAGAGTCCTAGGAGTAAAGAGAAGTTGCTGCCTTGAGGTCCCTTCCAGTCTTGACCACTGTGTGATTGTGCTGGGGGGCAGAGGGTGTGCAAAGCCTAAGCTGGGTGCTGGTGGTGTGCAGTGGGAGCACTCTTGGGGTGTGAAAGGAGAGATTTATTGCCTGGCCTCACCCTCTTGCCCCCAACCCTTTAGCTCTTGCTGAGCATTGCTCAGATCCCCAACAAACCCCTCCCAGGGCTCTCAGCCTTTCCTCCCCACAGAGATGCTCCAGGCCCCCTCAGCATCTTTAGCCCTGGCCCTTTGCTGCTGAGATCACAGCGTTGCAGGGTGTCAGCAGCAGGTGAGAGTGCCAGGTGCCTCACCACACCATGGATCAACACTCTCTGAGCTGTTTTCCTCTGTGGTGAGTCACTGCTTTGGGCATGTAGTGCAATTACCTCTGATTGAGCAGAGAAGAGCCTGGTTTTCTGCTCTGAAGACACACCAATTGGTGTCATACCCAGGGGGGGTTGGGAGTGCTCTTAGGCCAGCTCCAGGCTGCCACCATCCATGGCACCTTCCTTTCCCTCTCTGCTGTATAGCCAGGGCTAGAAAGCTGCCATCCTTCTGAGCACTTAACTCAAGGTGTCTGTGGTGGCCCAGCAGGCAGAGCAGCTGAGGTGGGGGTCACAAGATGTCCTCTCCCCCACCTGGCACTTTCTAAAGCAAGCTCCCTCTCTGGCCTCTGTTGAGAAGGGCCTGGCTTATTTTCAGCCCTGAGTGACTGTGGAGAGCTCAGGCTCAGAGCTGGAGGAGAAGGCAGGAACCAGGTGTTTACAAAGTTGTTTCCTCCAGCCTTGTGTTGGACACTTGCATCCTTGGCTTCTCTTCTGCTGGGCTCTTTGGTCTTTTCATGGAGCTGGTGAGATCCATTTGTCTCAAGCTGGTTGTGAGGGGGGGCTGAATTTAGTGACTTTTTAGTGAATTTAGTGAATTTTGCTCCCTTTCTGCCCAAGATTTGTTAAGAAGTCTTCAAGGCATAGCCTAAAGCTGCCCCAGTGCTGCTGCTGCACTCAGCTCAGCCCTGCCCATGCCACCAGATGGTTTCCACAGTGCTGCCCAGTTCCATGTAGACCTCCTAAAAGGTTTATCCCAATGTCCTCTTTGGGATCAGGGGAAGTGAGAGCTTCTTCATGGAGTTGGAAATAAAGGGGGAGTGAGGAGGTGGCTTAATTGATCCTGGGTTTAATCTCTGCAATCAATGAGGGAGACCTCCTTGCTCTCTCCAACTACCTGAAGGGAGGTTGGAGCCAGGTGGGGGTTGGCCTCTTCTCCCAGGCAAGCAGCACCAGAACAAGAGGACACAGTCTCCAGCTGTGCCAGGGGAGGTTTAGGCTGGATGTTAAGAAGAAATTCTTCATAGAGAGAGAGATTGGCCCTTGGAATGTGCTGCCCAGGGAGGTGGTGGAGTCCTCATCCCTGGAGGTGTTGAAGAAAGGATTGGATGTGGCCCTTGGAGCCATGGTTTGGTTAGTCAGGAGGTGTTGGGTGACAGCTTGGACTGGATGATCTCTGAGGTCTTTTCCAACCTTACTGATCACAGTCTCACTAAGGTTGGAAGAGACCTCAAGGATCATTGAGTCCAACCTATCAACACAGGCCCCATGACTAGACCATGGGGTCTGATTCTATGATTCATCTCTTCCATGATCTAGTGGAGCTCCATGGTAAACTCTTCCCTTTCCCAAGAGCTTTTGGTCCCTGCCAGCTCTGCTGAGCCTCGTGCTGCTGGGGCTTTCTTCAGCCCTGATCTCTGCACAGAAATGAAGTCAGAGCTTGCATCCGGCCCAAAGGGGGAGGCATGTCCTCAGTGCCTCCCTGACAGCTGTCCCTGCTGTGGTGGGGTCAGCAGCTGCTGACACAGGAACCACTGGCCTGGTGGAACACAGGAAGTGAGGACCTTTCAGCTCCTTTCCACCAGCTGCTCTCACGTGGGGTGGCCCCAAGGGATGCACCTGACCGAGCCTGACCTGTGTTTGTCACAGCAGGCCCAGCACGTGGGTGCCACATGAGCACAGGTGGGAGCAGCACTTGGGGAAAGAGGGAGGGGGGAAAAAAAAGGGGATGGTGGGGGTTTTGTTTGCTTCCAGGCTGGTGAAACAGAAAGGAGGTTGGAGCCAGGTGGGCTCAGGTCTCAAGTTGCAGCAGGGGGAGGATTAGGTTGGACTTCAGAAGAAACTTCTTCACCAAAAGGGTTCTGGCAGAGGCTGCCCAGGTGGAGGTGGCTGAATCCCCCTCCCTGGGAGGTGTTCAAAAACCAGCTGAGATGTGGTGCTGTGGTTTGGCACCAGAGTTGGTACAGTTAGATGATCTTAAAGGGCTTTTCCAGCTGAAACAATTCCATGAGGAAAGAGTGGAGAGACCTCTGCAAAGGCTTTTGGGCCTGAGAAGGTTACAAGCCCTGCTTGTAGGTCTTTACCATAGAGTTACCTGAGCTGTCTGTGTGCTGCTTTATAGCCTGCTCTGCCCTGCTCAAGTGCAGCCTTCTCTTCCCAGTGCTTCAGCAAAGGGAGCTCCTCCAGCTCCATTTTTAAGCAGGAGCAGAGAGAACTGAAGTAGCACAGCCCCCACCTTCAGAGAGACCTCCCTCACAATGGGGCTCCTGCTGCCATTGACCATCACTGCCTTCCTTTCCTTACTTTGAGAGATGAAGTCACCAGCTCCAGTCATGCTGGACCCAGGGCGGGCAGACACCCCACAGTTCCTGTGCTGCCCTCCCTCATCCCTCTCACGCCTGCCCTTGTGTCACAGCAGCCTCCATTGGCTCCAGACCTCTGTCTCCAGGGCCTGGAGCTGGGGATCACGTAATGGCTCTGGGTAATCACTTGCTGTTGGCTGTTTCCTGGGAGGAAAGGAAAGGCAGGAAGGAAAAACAACAACTGGTCAGAAGTTCCACTCATGCCAAAAAATTCACATTCCTGCCCCCACCTCCCCCCTCCAAAAAAAAAGAAGAAAGGAAATAAAAGGGAAGCATGAATCAGAAGAGCTGGTTTTGTCCAGGGAGAGAGTCTGCCAGGCAATAGGGCACTGACCTCTGCAACAGGGCCTTTTGGTGTCTGCTGGGGGACAGTTGGGTCTCAACAGCTGCTAAGTGAGGATGTGATAATATCCTGGATTGGTTTACAGCTGCATCAGGGATGCCCTTGGGGCTGAAGGCCACTGTGTAGCTCTTGTACCACCTTAGTGCTGCTGGGCCTTGGTCCCTGAATGGCAGACAAGAGAGCAAGGCTGGGCTTCATTAAGGAGTTAGGGAGTGGAGGTGATAAATGCCAGAGGGTTGCTGTGTCTTTGGCATTTTAAGTTGGCCCAAGTGAGAGGCATGGCTGGATCTAGCCTTCTTCTGTGGAGCATCAGTCAAGCTGAGTGTCCCTGGACTGGGGGTATCTCCAAACACCTCTGAGGGGAGACAGCAGCACAGCTCTGCTCAGCCTGCCCTCCAGCTTTGTGACTTGTGGCACCCCTGTCCCCAGGCAGAGAGAACCTCCCAGGAGCATCCGACCGGTGATGGGAGCGAGAGGAGAACGATAGCAAGGAAAAGGAAGCAGAAGCCTCCTGCCAGCGCTGCAGCCCAGGTGAGAACTGGGATCATCCGGGGAGCAAGGAAGCCTCAGGTATTGCCCTGAGCTCGGTGGAGGGAAGGAAGGTTGGAGGGATGCAGGAAAGGAGGGAAGGAGGGGTGCAGGGAAAGGAGGGATGCAGGGAGGGAGAGGGATGCTGGGAAGGAGGGAAGGATGCAGGGATAGAGGAATGCAGGAAGGAGGGATGCAGGGAAGGAGGAAAGAGTGCAGGGAAGGATAGAGAGACGCAGGAATGAATGGAGGGATGGAAGGAGGGAAGGTTGCGGAGATGGATGCGGGGCTGGCAGGGGGCCGGCCGCAGCCCCACGCCGCTCCATGTGGGCTCGGCCTCACGTGACCCCGCAGGCCACGCCCCCCACGCCGCTCAACCCGCGCTGCGCGGGGGCGGGGCCAGGCGTGACGCCACGCGCGGCTGACCAATGAGGGCGCCGCACGGCGCGCTGGGCAGGGCCGCCATTGGCGGGCGGTGATGTCAGGGCGGCGCGGGGCAGCCCGCAGCGGGTCCGGCGGGGCAGAGCGAGCGGAGCGGGAGGCTCTGCGGTGCCCAGCGGTGAGGTCCTCGGCGAACCGGGGGGCGGGTGGCCGCTGCGGTGGGGCCCACGGTCTGCGGCAGGGGCAGCGAGGGGGCCCGCGACAGCCCTGTTCCGCAGAGAGCGAACAGGCAGGCCGGGCCGGCGGCCGGAGCAGCTCCGGTGTATTCGGGACAGTGCTTCCCGGTGGGCGCTGGTGCCTCCGGTGGAGCTGGGCTGGGCTTCGGCTGAGTCCGCTTTAGAGGTTGGGGCTTAGGGGGCTGCGGGCCGCTCGCTTTCCTCCGCGCTCGCTTCCGCCACGTTCGGGGCTCTGCGAGCGCTGCGGCACCTCCAGCGCTGCGGCAGGCGGGGATGGAGCGGAGCCCCGGGGCCGCGCGCTGTCCGCACGCCTGCTCCGGTTCGGCGAGGGGCTCACGGCGGGCAGCACTCGCTGCCGAGGTTGTGGCCGGTGGCTCCATGCGGGACTTCGGCCTCCGGGCTGGGCACCCTTGTTGCGCGGCTTGGCGATACCCCCCGGGAGAGACTCCCATGGGGGAGACCTGCGGAGGGACCTCCGAGGTCTCTTCTGGGGAAGGGGCAGAAGAGAGCTGATCTTCTCCTCGTCTCCCCTGACACAGCCACCCTGAAATGTGGAGGAAGGGGCAAAGAAGGCTGGAAGAGTGAAGGGCTAGGAGGGCTAAAAGCTGTAGCCTGAAGGTTGTACCTTCAGCGTAGGTTGGAGGAGAAGGTTGTGGAATGAATGAGCCCTTGTCCTGCCTGCCACGAGACCCAGCAGGATATCTCTTTCCTTCTCGTGTTCCAGGTGAAAGAGGAGTTCTCAGAGAGTGACTGAGGCTGTCCAAATGCCAGCTCCCACCCTCCAGCCTGCTCAGCTCACTAAGAAACCCTAACCAGGAGCTTGCTGTTGCTTTAAATAAGGACGCTGGCTGCGTTGTGCTGGAAGGTGAGAAATTCTTCCTGCAAGAGGAGGAGGGCAGTGACACTTGGAGATCGTGGTGCTGCTGCTGACTGCTTTGGCAGAGAGCACAAGCCAGGCTGAAACAGAGCAAAACCCCCCAGGAGCCTTCAGACTCAAATGCCACTGGAGAAAGTGACAAAGCCCTGGTGGTGAGGAGAGCTGTTCTGGGTTGCAGCATCTCCCAGAGCCAGCCCCTCTTGTATCCACTCTCTGCTTTCTCAGCTCTTTAAGCTCCTGTGTTACTTACTTCCATCTGCTCTTCTCTCTGCCTTGTGTGTCCCCCCACAGCAGTGGTGCTGCTGGAAGAAGACCTGGAGAGAGAGAGGCACTGAAGTGTCCCAAGTCAAAGAGGAGAAGCTTGGAGCCTGTCGCTTGGCTGCTGCACCCCACGGTGCTGGGGAGGAGGAGGACTAGAGGGAATTTGCTGTAGTCCCCAGCTCCTGCAGTGTTCCCTGCTAGCTCCCTGGTTGGTGTCCTCCATTCCTGGACGTTGCTTGATGGGGATCTCTGCTGCAGGAGCAGTCTCTGCGCTCCAGGGCAGGCGAGCAGGGGTAAGAGAGGTTGGCTCTAGATGCTGGAAAGGCCATTTGTATAAGCTCCTGGAAGATCATCTCTCCTGCAACAGCTGCTGGCTGTAGGCCCAGCGAGCCAAGGGTGAGGAGAGCCTCGGTGCAGCATGTCTGCCAAGCCGGAGCAGAAGGAGCCCCTGCAGGCCAACGGGGCCGCGCCGCCCGCCCTGCCCCCGGAGCGCCTGGCCGGGCCGGAGCGGGGGCCGCCGGCGGAGCCCTCCGCGTTCCTGGCGGCTGCCGGGGCTGGGGTGGAGGTGGTGGTGCTGGAGTCCCGTGCCAACGCCAAGGGGGTGCGGGAGGAAGATGCCCTGCTGGAAAACGGCAGCCAGAGCAACGAGAGCGACGACACCAGCACGGACCGGGGCCCTGAGCCCCCCTCGCCCCTCAAGGAGACCTCCTTCTCCATCGGACTGCAAGTCCTCTTCCCCTTCCTCCTGGCAGGTTTTGGGACAGTTGCTGCTGGCATGGTGCTGGACATTGTGCAGGTAGGATGGACGCTGGCCTGGCGTGGCACTGGGCTCTGAAGCCTGTCTCTGCAGGCCGTGACTTGACCCCTAGCCAGGGAGGACTTCAGTGCCAAGGCTGGTTCAGCAGACAGAGTGAGGGAAGGAGGCCAATTACCCTGCATGCTGGTTGGGCTAGGGGGAGACAGGAGGGGACCTTGGTGATATCTGGAGTGAGAGGCTGTGGGGCACCTCTGTGCTGCAGCTGCCCTGCTCTGGCTCATGGGAAGAGGCTGAGAGGCTGTGGGGCACCTCTGCACTGCAACTGCCCTGCTCTGGCTCATGGGAGGAGGCTGTGGGGCACCTCTGTGCTGCAGCTGCCCTGCTCTGGCTCATGGGAGGAGGCTGAGAGGCTGTGGGGCACCTCTGCCCTGCTCTGGCTCATGGGAAGAGGCTGAGAGGCTGTGGGGCACCTCTGCCCTGCTCTGGCTCATGGGAAGAGGCTGAGAGGCTGTGGGGCACCCCTGCCCTGCTCTGGCTCATGGGAGGAGGTAGCAGCTGGAAGCTCTGTCTGGAGACTGAGCCCACTCCATGTGTTATGGCTGGAAATAGTGTTCCCTGATGGTGGCTGTAGGCCTCCCAGCTCCACAGGTTCTCCATGAGCTCTCCAGGTCCTGCATCCCTTTCCTTCCTTCTCTGCTGCATGCCAGGCTCGTGCCACCCAGGTTAATAAGTCACTTATCACACTCTGGGTGGGAGGCCTGCCTGGTGGCTTGCTCTGAAGGTTAAAGGCTGCTTGAGTGGCCTCTGTGCTGCCTTCTGGGGCTCTTGAGGTAGCCAGGGGCAGCTGGGCTGCCAGAGCTGTTCCTCCTGAGGGCTGCTGTGTGGAGTGGAGGTGATCCTTAGCAAAGACCAGCTGTTAGCCCTGGGTGAAAGCTGCTGTGCCAGCAGGCACCTGCCCTCAGTAGGTGTCTCATGGCAGGTGGCACTGTGGGAACCCAGCAGCTGTGCAGCTTGGTTAGCTCCTTGGAGGCAAATGTGACTTTGTGGCTGTCTCCCCAGGCTCTGGGTCCCAGCCTTGGGTGCCTCTGGCAGCAGCTCAGCTGCTTAACCTTTGCTCTGAAAGGCAGGTTGAGCTGAATTTACTGATGCTGAGCCCAACATGGTCCCTGAGGTGCCCAACTCTGTCCTCCATGCAGTGCAGGTCTGTGAAGTTGTTTGGCAGGAGGAGGAGGAGGAGGCAGCAGCCATTTTGGAGCTGTGGTCAACCAAAAATGCTCTGCTGGAAGCTCCTCTGTTTGCTTAAGGGGAAATAAACAACCCCTGGCAGTGCTGGCATAGACAGACTCAGCTGCCAGGCACTTGTGTGGCTGGCAGTGAGGATCATCTCTGCCCAGCTGTGTGCCAGGAGGGCACCCCAGGCTCTTGGGGGTGGCCCAGCAGACTCTCCCCTTGCTCCCTCGGCCCCGCTGGCTCTTTCCCTGCGTGCCTGAGCACTGTGCTCATCCTTGGGGCTTTCTCTTGAGGCAACCTGTTGAAAGAGCTGAAAACAGGAAAGGCTCCTGCTCTAAAGTGGCCTGGGAGAGGTTTACTGGAATCATGCTCTGGGGGAAGAGAGCCATTCCAGGCACGCTTCCCCTCGCTGAGGTCCCTGCGAGCTCCTGCCTGGCTTTTCCGGCTCTTCCCCGGAGCCAGCGGCTGGAGCCCGGAGCCTTTTCCTGGAGAAGGACCAACCTCTGTGGGCAGGGAGGAGTGGGGCAGGGCTGGGATCCTGCAGCACAGTCCTGGGGTTGTGTTTTTTCTCTCCTGGCCATCAGGGAGAGAGCTTTGTCATGCCTGTGTCCCACAGCAGCTCAGCGCGGGGCCCTGCGGCTTGTCCTGCCGGCTCCGCTGGCCCTGGGATTAAAGGAGGCATCGGAATGCCATGGGGTGGAGAGGGGGGATGGGAAGCCTGTGGGCTCTGCTTGCTTGCCTGCAGTGTCTGGGGAGCTGATCCTGGTAAATGGCTTCCCAGAGCCCTGGGGGGGAGAAGGGAAGCCTGTGGAGAGGGTCAGCGGGGCCCTGGGGCTTTGGCTGCAGCCCTGGGGAGGGCTCCATGCACACTTTCCTCTGTTTGGGGCAAATGGATTAATCAGCCAGCTGTAATTGGCCTCCCCACTGTGACCACAGGCAGCCCTGGCCTTTGGCCATGGTGGCCCATTAATGTCTCCCTAATTTGCCCCTTGGGGAGAATTTGCCTCTGCTCCCGGTGGGATTGGAGGGACCTCGGGGCCAGGTGACAGGAGAGCAGGGCAGCTGCACTCCAGGGCTGTTGGCACAGTTCCCTCTCCCAGCACAGCCCTGGTTGTTGTGTTCCAGACTCCTCTGCTCTCTGGAGACTTGTCTGCTGTGGGTGGGATGGGATGGGATGGGAGGTGGTTCCCAGGGAGTAGGGACTCTGCTCACAGAATCAGAATGGCTCAGGTTGGAAGGGACCTCAGAGATCATCTCCTCCAACCCCCTGCCATGGGCAGGGACACCTCTCAGCTAGACTCAGCTGCTCAAGGCCTCATCCAAGCTGGCCTTGAACACCTCCCTGGGCATCTACACCCTCCCTGGGCAGCCTGTGCCAGAGTCTCTCCCCCCTCGTACTGAAGAACTTCTTCCTGAGCTCCAGCCTAACCCTTCTCTCCCTCAGCTCCAAACTCTTTCCCCCCTGTCCTGTTGCTGGACACCCTTGGGAATCACAGAATGGTTTGGGTTGGAAGGCAGCTCCAAAGGTCACCAAGTCCAATTCCCTGCAGTGAGCAGGGACCTTCCCCACCAGATCAGGCTGCTCAGAGCCTTGGTCAGGTTGCTCCTTTCCCCTTCTTGGCCACCTCTGGCGTTAGCAGCCCTCTGGAATGGGTCTTGGCTGGCACTGCCAGCACTGGAGCTGTGGCTTTCCTGTGAAGGCCACTTGTGCTTTGACATTTTGGAGGGAGAGGGCTGGGGGAATGCAGGGTGGGAAGCAGCCTCACCAGGAGAGTCCCAGCTCTGCCCTGCAGCACGTCCCTCCCCTCTGAGCTGGCATGAATCACCTCCCTGCCAGGATGGGAGCAAAAGCATGCAGTTACTCATGCTTCCTGCAAGCCTCCCCTTCACACATGGGGACTGAAAGTGACAGCAACTGGGAGGCAGCTGGCAGCCCTGAAATAGCTGCTGTCTGCAGGTGCACAGCCTCTGAAAGGCAGCAAGCCTGCTGGGTGCTGCAAACCACCACCCAGGGCCTGGTGAGGCTCCCAGAACCTCTCTGGCAGGCCAGGGTCTGATCTTGTCCTGCTGCCTGGGGGAGAGCAGGGCCTGCTGGCTCTGCTGTCTGGGTGGGTTTCTGTTCCAAGGCTTAGCAGAAAATGAAGCTAGAAGTAGTTCAGCCTAGATTGGTGATAGTCTCTCTGCTCCCCTTCCCCAGAGGGCAGGGAGGAGGTGCTGCAGATGGAACAGCCTCTCCCTGCAGTTCTCTACTGGAGCTCTGCTGAAAGCCAGCCAGGGCCCCCCCTTGCTCCCCAGTGCAGTGTTGTTCCCCTTGGTGTGGAGCAAACTGGAGGATCCTGGAGGATCTTGTGTGCTGTGTCAGCCTCATTCCTCCCCCCTGGGAGCAGCTCCTTGCTGTGCTGCTCAACAGGCTGCCAGAGGAGGAGGGGGAGAAAGGATTTGCACAGCTCAATATCCTGGGCTGAAATTCCCCTCTGCTCTTCTCTTTCCCTTCTGTTGTGCTCCCCAAACAGCCTGGCTCTGCTTCTCCCCAGGGAGGCAGGTTGTGGGCACAGGACTCTGCAGGGAGCTCTCTGCTCTTCAGGACCTCCTCACTGCCCCTAGCCCAGTGTTGTATAACCTCTCAGATTAAGACAGCTGGCAGGAGCCCATGGGTCCTGCTCTCTGCAGTCAGCAAGCTGCTGAGCTCTGCAGAAATCTCCTTGTTTTCCTTCCCTGAGGATGGCTTTCAGGCCTGGCTCCAGGAACACCCCTCTCCTGCTCAGGGAGCTGCTGCAGCAGGCTCCAGCTGCAGCAGGCTCCAGCCACAGCCCTTCTGGCACCAGCCTGCAGTGCCAGGACCTCCTTTGGAGATGGGTTTACAAAGCCAGGCTGGGGACAAGGTGGGGGAAAGCTGTGAGCTTGCTCTAGCTGTGGCCTGATCCTGCTTCTGTGATCCTCTGGAGGCAGGGCCAGGAAAGTTTTGCCCAGCCCTTGCAGGCTGTGGGCTGACTCAGGAGGATGTTCTTCTCCTGCAGTGACTCTGCTGGCAGCCAGCTTGTGCTGCTGGGAAGTGGGAGCCTGTCACTTGCTGACCGAGTTCTGGGTAGCCCAAAGGGGAGTTGTAGCAAAGCATTCACTGCTACAAGCAGCAGCAGCAAGAAGAAATCAGAATTGCCTGCCTAAAGATAGCCCAAGGAGGGCCAAGCTCATCCCCTCCTAGCTGTGACCTTAAAGGGCCTTTGCTGTGAGGGTGCTGAGACCCTGGGAGAGGTTGCCCAGGGGAGTGAGAGGAAGTGACCTGCAGTTGAGCCAGGGGAGGCTTAGGATGGATGTAAGGGAAAACTTCTTGACTGCAAGGCTGGTCAGGGGTTGGCAGAGGCTGCCCAGGGAGGTGGTGGTGGAGTCCCCACCCCTGGAGGTGCCCCAGCAAGGTGTGGCCATGGCACCTGGGGCCAGGGCTCGTGGTGGGCTTGGGTTGATGGTTGGACTGGCCTGCAGCAGGAACAGTGTGGCCAGCAGGAGCAGGGAGGTCATTCTGCCCTGTGCTCAGCACTGCTCAGGCCACACCTTGAGTCCTGTGTCCAGTTCTGGGCTCCTCAGTTCAAGAAGGACATTGAGAGACTTGAAGGTGTCCAGAGAAGGGCAACAAAGCTGGGGAGGGGTCTGGAGCACAGCCCTGGGAGGAGAGGCTGAGGGAGCTGGGGTTGCTTAGCCTGCAGAAGAGGAGGCTCAGGGGAGACCTTCTTGCTGTCTACAATTCCCTGAAGGGAGGTTGTAGCCAGGTGGGGGTTGGTCTCTTCTCTCAAGCACCCAGCACCAGAACAAGAGGACACAGTCTCAAGCTGTGCCAGGGGAGGTTTAGGCTGGAGGGGAGGAGAAAATTCTTCCCAGAGAGAGTTGTTGGCTGTTGGAATGTGCTGCCCAGGGAGGTGGTGGAGTCCCCATCCCTGGAGGTGTTGCAGAGGGGATTGGATGTGGCACTTGGTGCCATGGTTTAGCCATGAGCTCTGTGGTGCCAGCTTGGACTTGATGATCCTTGAGGTCTCCTCCAACCTTGGTGATTCTGTGATACTGTGAGCTGAGTGATCTCAGAGGCCTCTTCCAAGCAAAACAACTCCATGGCTCTATCTGAGCAGTGGAGGTGCCAGGCAGGGGGGGCACACAGCTCCCCAGGGGGGTGAAGGGCAGCAGGGGGCTCGGTGTGTTCGGCAGGCTCGGGGCGCGGCGCTGCCTCGCTCCACGATGCTTTCGTAAGGCCTGCGTGTGGGGAAGGGCTCTCAGCTGAGCCTGACCTGCCTCCAGCACTCAGCCCTGCCAAAAACTGCAAGCATTGGGCAAAGTTTCTTCATCTTCCCCTGCTTTGGCCTCTGAGGCTGCAAACATGCCGTCAGGGCTGGTCTTTGGGGGATCTGGAGCCGCGCGGTGCGGGGTGGGAGCCGGCCTGGCAGCTCGGCAGGGGCCCCTGGGGGCTGCTCCACCAGCACCAGGAGCAGGGCACAGTCCAGAGGGGGGCACCTGGGGGGGTGCAGGGCCACGTGTGGGCAGTGCCAGCCTGCAAGGGTAGAACAATAAGAGACACTTCATGGAATGGGTTGGGATGGGAGGGACCTCGAAGGTCATCCAGTGCTAGCCCCCTGCCATGGGCAGGGGCAGCTCCCACCAGCCCAGGCTGCTCAGGGCCTCATCCAGCCTGACTCTGAACACCTCCAGGGAGGGAGCACCTTGAGACTCCCAGAGCCATGTGTGCTCCCCCCCCCAGACCCCACAGAGTGAGTTGGGTTGGAAGGGAACTTAAAGCTCACCCAGCTCCAGCCCCCCTGTCATGGGCAGGGACAGCTCCCACCAGCACAGGCTGCTCAGGGCCTCATCCAGCCTGGCTCTGAACACCTCCAGGGAGGGAACATCCACAGCCTCCCTGAGCAACCTGTGCCAGTGTCTCCCCACCCTCACTGGGAAGAATTTCTTCCTCTTCTTCAGTCTCCTCTCTCCCAGCTCAAAGCTGTTGTCTCTCAGCCTGGCACTACAAGCCCTTCTCAGAAGTCCCTCCCCAGCTGCCTTGTAGCCCCCCAGAGCCAAAGCAAAGGTTTCTAGCAGCCAGGGTTGCTGTTAATGGTCTCTCTTGCTTCCAATCTTGCAGCACTGGGATGTCTTCAAGTATGTGACAGAGGTTTTTATCTTGGTGCCTGCACTGCTGGGCCTGAAGGGGAACCTGGAGATGACTCTGGCCTCTCGCCTGTCGACAGCTGTGAGTATCCAGGGAGCTTGGGGAAGGGATGGGAAGGTCTCTGGGGGTGTGTGTGGTGGCTGGGTGGACAAAAACCTCTCAGGCAGTGACTACAGAAAGCAGAGCCTGGAGTTTAGGATGCTGGGAAGGTGCCTTCATGCCACTGGACTGATCAGGTGTGAAGGTTTAATCAGCCTGAAGCTTTGCTGCCAGTTCGCTTCCTTGTGGTGGCTGCTCCTGGGCCTGGAGGCAGGGGGTGTGAGCTGGCAGTGGCAGCTGAGCATCTGGAGTGCTTGGATCCAGTTGTCTTGGTGAGGAAGCTGGGTGCAGACATAGCATCAAAGCAGGCTGCAGCAGGCCAGGCTCTGCAAGGCTGGGAGAGGAGAGAGCCTGGAGAGAACTCTCCAGCAAAGGCTGACATGGAGAGGACCTTGCAGGTGGTTTGACAGCCTCTTGAAGCTGCTGGAGAGGCAGGGCTGGGCTTTTCCCTTGCTGGGGCTCAGGCCCATTGCTGGGAGACAGTGAGCTCCCTGTGTGGGATGGAGGCAGGCTCTGGCAGCTCCTCAGAGCACTGGGTGAGGGCAGCTGGCAGTGAGGTGCTTTGTGTTTCTGTGACACAGCAGCCTGGCTCTGCAGCTGGGCAGCACTGGAGAGGGACTGAAATCCCCTCCTGACAGGGACAGTAATGCTCCTTCCTTCTGCAGAGCAGCTCCTGCTTGAGCATGGCAGCAGTGACTGCCTGCTGCTTCTGTTCCCCAGGCTGGGAGCCTGCATGGCTTGGGATCTTGCATCCTGGAGGTGTTGGCTGCCTTCTGCCAAGCTCCTGACTGTGCTGTGAGCTGCTGGAAGGGAGCCCTTGCAGCAAGCAGCCTGGGCTTGGCCTCTGCAGTGCGAAGGAGCTGGTGTGCCTTGGCCCAAGAGAGCTCCTTGGGAGGTGCTCTCTGAGGTGGAGGGCTGGAGGCCTGCCTGGCTGGTGGCAGCCAGCAGGGAGCTGCCTCTGAGCATGGTCCTCTCCTCTCAGCCTTCCCCTTGCTGGGTGCTGCAGAGGAAAGCAGAGTGTGGAAGAGCTCTCTGGAGGTCTGCTCCTCTGAGCCCTCTCTTGTTCTTCCTTCTTGAGCAGTGGGGTGATGCCAGCTGTGACTTTTTGCTCCTCAGTAGCTTCTTGTTGGCCTCTGAAGCCCAAAGTGTTCTGGAGAATTCCTGGATGGCAGCAGAGCCAACATTTTGTGCTGCTCATCAGTGGCAGCTCCTCTTGTCCCCTGTGCCCACCCAAAGGGGTGCTGCTGCCCCCCACCAGTGGAGCACCACACTCTGGAGAGCCTGAGGTTGCTCCTGGGGAACAGGAAGGCAGAGAGCATTTCCCTGGGGTAGCCTTGTCTTGGCCCCTGCACTCCAGGGCCTGCCTGCTGGCTCCTGCTGGGATTCAGCAAGGAGCAGGGTGCTGAGCTGCCTGGGGGTGGCTGTGCCAGCAGCACCTGGCAAGAGCTGGGCTGTGGCTGCTTCCCCTCTGTGCTGGACAGAGCTGCTGGGAGGCTTCACACTGCCCTTGGCCCAGCTGTGGCAGGACTTGCAGGGACAGAGGCTGAGCTTTGTTTGCCCCTTGGTTCTGGGAAACAAATTGCTTTGTTTTATTTGCTCTGCACTGCTGGGGTCATGTCAGGCTCCTTGCTGGCACAGGCCCTTCTCCCTCTTGGCCTTGGCCAGCTTGCACTTCCTGAGC
The DNA here is from genome assembly GCF_026170545.1 of Melanerpes formicivorus. NCBI lineage: Eukaryota > Metazoa > Chordata > Aves > Piciformes > Picidae > Melanerpes > Melanerpes formicivorus. Next base: position 3,303,780 of record NW_027142398.1, read on the forward strand.
ATGGGCTCACCAGGGGCAGTGCTTGGCTGTCCTGGGGCAGGGGCAGCACAGCCCTTGTGGTGCTCTTGCCTTGGGGGGCTGGCAGGCAGCAGTGCTGGGGCAGGCTTGGCAGGGAAGTGAGGCTGTGCAGAGAGTCACAGGGGTGCCAAGCCCTCCCCTGTCTGCTGTGGTGGCTGCAGCAGGGTTGTGAGGAAGCTGGCTCAGAGAGCTCTGGTGCAGCCTGCCTGTGCCCAGCAGCTGATGCCCTCACTCCAGCTGGGGCTGCTGGGACCTGCTCCTGCCCCTGAGCAGAGCAAGGGGGCAATAACCTGGGGTGCCAGCAGGGCTGTGAGGAAGCTGGCTCAGAGAGCTCTGGTGCAGCTTGCCTGTGCCCAGCAGCTGCTGCTCTCACTCCAGCTGGGGCTGCTGGGGCCTGCTCCTGCCCCTGAGCAGAGCGAGGGGGCAGTCACCTGGGGTGCCAGCACCCAGCCTGTGTCCTCTGCCTGCCTGCACTCTGCCTTCATGGTGGGACAGGGTCAGCTCCTGGGCTTTCCTTTCCTCTCCCTGCCCTCTTCTTGCCTCAGCATGGGGGATCCACGTGGAGCTGTGTGGAGGGAGCTCCCCTCTGCCCCTCTGAGCTGCTCTCTCCCCAGGCAAGCAGCCTGCAGTGGCTCCTCAGGCTGTGGCTCTCTAATTAGTGCTGCATTAAGGCCCCCCCAGAAATTCCTCCCACAAATGAAGGAGCAAAACTCTCCCATTTAGTGAGAGGATTAAAACCCTGTTGCTTGGCTGTGTTAATCCCAACCTAATTGCCCTGTGGCTGGAATTTGGAGGTCAGGCTTCATATGGAGCTCAGCTGCCTGTGCTGGATGTGCTGAGTGCTGCTGCAGGCAGCTCTGTGTTTGGTTTTCCTCCATCCCTTCCTTCTCTCCAGGGGTGGGCACACCTCAGGGCTGCTTGTGAGGAGCTGGCAGCTCTCTCAGGCTCATGCAGTGAGGACTGGCTGAGCTCTGCCTGCTTGGGTTCCTCTGGAGGCCAGCAAGGAAACCTGGGAGGAAGAAACTGCTCCTGTACTGTTGTGCAGAGGCTTGGGTTTGATCCCATCAGCCAATCACTCCCAGCTTGTCCTTACCTCTTCAGCTTGGTTGAGCCTCTCCCTTGTTTCCTCTCCACTTCACTTCTAACAGCACAGGACTGGACAGCAGCTTTTCCCCCTCTGCAGATCCATCCTTCCAGCCTCCCATCAAGACCTAGGAGGTGCTAGGGGAGAGCAGAACTTGCATGCTCTGCCAGAAGCAGCAACCTGCAGGGATCCTGCTGGGCTCTGCTGCATCTTCAGAGTATCATAGAATCAGCCAGGGTTGGAAGGGACCACAAGGAGCATCTGGTTCCAACCCCCTGCCATGGGCACAAGCCCTGGGAGGAGAGGCTGAGGGAGCTGGGGTTGCTTAGCCTGGAGACGAGGAGGCTCAGGGGAGACCTTCTTGCTCTCTCCAACTCCCTGAAGGGAGGTTGGAGCCAGGTGGGGGTTGGTCTCTTCTCCCAGGCACCCAGCAGCAGAACAAGAGGACACAGTCTCAAGCTGTGCCAGGGGAGGTTTAGGCTGGAGGTGAGGAGGAAGCTCTTCCCAGCAAGAGAGATTGGCCATTGGGATGTGCTGCCCAGGGAGGTGGTGGAGTCCCCACCCTGGAGGTGCTCAGGGGGGGATTGGATGTGGCACTTGGAGCCGTGGGTTGGCTGTCAGGAGGTGCTGGGTGACAGCTTGGACTTGATGCTCTCTGAGGTCCTTTCCAACCTGCTTGAGTCTGTGACTCTGGTTCTGTCTCTTCTGGCTAGCAGCTCCCAGAGCTGTAGCAGTGCCAGCTGACCTGTGTGCCATGGCTGTTCCTGCTCCTCAGCAGGTCTCCACGTGGCACTGGCCTTGTTTGCTCAGCTTTCAAGCCCAGCAGCCTTGCTGGCTGCCAGCTCCCTCTGGCCTCGCTCCGGCCCGGCCCGGGGCAGCCCTCTTCCCGCCCTGGCTCCTGACCTGAGGGGCAGCATGACCCAGCTGGGGCTGAGCCAGCCTTGGCTTGATCCCCACAGAGGGAATTCAGTGAGCAGAGAAGCAGCAGTGCATGGCTCTGTGTGGGGCCAGAGCATCTCTGGTGGCTTTTGGAAGCTGTTTCATCCTCAGACGTAGATTCCTCTCTGCCCTCCCTTCCAAGCCTCTCTCCGGTGGGTCTGGCTCTGCTTGTGCCATCCCATTGCTGGAGCTGGGAAGGAGAGGGTGCTGAGAGAGGTCTCCATCTCTGGAGACAGTCAACACCCACCTGGACATGTTCCTGTGTGACCTTCCCGAGGTGACCCTGCCTTGGCAGCAGGGGGGTTGGGCTGGATGGGCTCCAGGGCTCCCTTCCACCACGCTGGCATTCTGGGAAGCTGGAGAGGAGTGGACTGCAAGGCCAAAGGGACTGCTGGAAGAGGCACTGTGGCTACCCAGGGGCATGCACAGCCCTGCCTGTCTCAGCCTGGCTGTCAGGGCAGAGCTGGGCACACAAACATCTCCTGTGCTCAGCTGCTCTCCTCTTAAGAGTTAAGGATTTGAGGCTGCTGCTTGCTTCTGCTCCTGGCACAGACCTGCCTAGCTGGGAGGCAGGAATCTGCCTGCTGGAGGGCACAAAGTGCTGCCAGGCTCTGCTGACACTGGGATGTCCTCTTGCAGGCTAACATTGGCCAAATGGATACACCCAAAGAGCTCTGGAAGATGATAACAGGGAACATGGCTCTGATCCAGGTAAGGAGCTGTGAAAGGAGAGCTGAGTGCAAGTGTTGGTGTTTGGTGGTGAGCCCAACTCTGACAGCTGCCAGGAGGGTGCAGTGCCTGGGCTTTGACTCTCAGCACTGCCTGCCTGAGGCCACCTCTTTGTCCCACATCCCTCTCTCCATAATGATTTGCCCTATAGGGTCAGAGCTGATGTCTCCCAGCTGGATGCTGATCCACCTGCATGAACCCCTGGGTGAGGAGGGGGTGGGGGTGGTGGTTCCCTCTTCCCTCACCAAAGGCCATTTTGCTCTCTAGGGTTTTGTCCCAACTGGGCAGAGGCCAACAGGATGGCATTCAACAAGTCCAAGTGCTGAGTGCTGCACTTTGGTCACAGCAACCCCAGGCAGTGCTGCAGGCTGGGGTCAGAGTGGCTGAGAGCAGCCAGGCAGAGAGGGACCTGGGGGTGTTGATTGACAGCCACCTAAACATGAGCCAGCAGTGTGCCCAGGGGGCCAAGAGGGCCAATGGCATCCTGGCCTGCATCAGGAGCAGTGTGGCCAGCAGGAGCAGGGAGCTCATTCTGCCCTGTGCTCAGCACTGCTCAGGCCACACCTTGAGTCCTGTGTCCAGTTCTGGGCTCCTCAGGTCAGGAAGGACATTGAGCTGCTGGAAGGTGTCCAGAGAAGGGCAACAAAGCTGGGGAGGGGTCTGGAGCACAGCCCTGGGAGGAGAGGCTGAGGGAGCTGGGGTTGCTTAGCCTGGAGAAGAGGAGGCTCAGGGGAGACCTTCTTGCTCTCTCCAACTATCTGAAGGGAGGTTGTAGCCAGGTGGGGGTTGGTCTCTTCTCCCAGGCAAGCAGCAGCAGAACAAGTGGACACAGTCTCAAGCTGTGCCAGGGGAGGTTCAGGCTGGAGGTGAGGAGAAAGTTGTTCCCAGAGAGAGTTGTTAACCACTGGAATGTGCTGCCCAGGGAGGTGGTGGAGTCCCCATCCCTGGAGGTGTTGCAGAGGGGATTGGATGTGGCACTTGGAGCCAGGGTTTAGCCATGAGGTGTTGGGTGCCAGCTTGGACTTGGTGAGCTTTGAGCTCTCTTCCAGCCTTGGTGATTCTGTGATTCTTGGTGACTGTCTAGTTGTTCTCCTCAGGTTCAGGCTACTGTGGTTGGCTTCCTGGCCTCCATTGCAGCAGTGGTGTTTGGCTGGATCCCAGATGGACACTTCAGCATCGACCATGCTGTGCTGCTCTGCGCCAGCAGCGTGGCCACGGCCTTCATCGCTTCCCTTGTGCTGGGTGAGGCACAGACCCTGCACACCCCTCCACCTGCTTCCTCCTGACCTGCTGAGCCTCCCCTTGGCCTCATCCTTGTTTCCTTCCTCTTTCTGGCTGCAGGCATGATCATGATTGGGGTCATCATTGGCTCCAGGAAGATGGGGATCAACCCTGATAACGTCGCCACCCCGATAGCCGCCAGCCTGGGGGATCTCATCACCCTGGCTCTGCTCTCAGGAATCAGCTGGGGCTTGTACAAAGAGCTGGGTGAGGAGCAGCAGGAGGCCTCCCTATCTCTATGCTCCTATGCTGCTGTGTCTCTGTCTCATCTCACCCTCTCTGCCCTCAGGGGTGGGTGGGATGCCTGGCCTGGAAGCTGTCTCAGTTAGTGAGAAGTAGTCAGAGCTGATGAGGGGAGGAGGAGGAGGATGTTCTGCTGCCTTGTAGCTGCAGCCAGCCTTGGCAGTGATCTGTATGGCTCCTTCTCACCAGCTGAAGTGCTGAGGGAGAGGTTGTCCCCTTCCATGTGCTAAGGACTCATCTGTGGCTAAAGCAGTGGGGGAAGGCAGCTGGGGATTCATCCTTTGTGCTGTCAGCACCAGCTGGGGATACTCAGTGCAGAGCTGCAGCTGGAGGCTCTAGACTTCCTCCTTCCTCTCTTCCACCTTCCTTCCCTGGCTGGGCTGCAGGGGATGTGACTCAGCCAGGTTCAGCCAGAGGTGAAGCAACCCTGGGAGATCTTGCCCAGGGGTAGGAAGTGGGAATGAGGAGTGGAAATCAAAGAGCTCTCAGCTGGATCTGTTGATAAAGCCCCAGTGTGAGCACCTGGGGAGGAGGAGGTGCCATGCTGTCCTGCTTGCAGCTGGAGTGAAGTTAATCTTCTTCCTAGGAGCTGTGCTTGGAGCTGGGAGGTTGGAGTTGTTGCTGAGCAGTGTTTATTCCAGAGCAGGGCTTCCCAGCTCCTCACACTGCCCTGCCAGCAGCAGGGGACACAGCCAGGAGAGCTGACCCAAACCAGCCAAAGGGGGATGGCTAGAACCTGGGGGGAGCTGGCCAGGGGACAGTGTGGCTCAGGGGCTGCTTGGCCATTGGGCAGTCAGCAGTTGTGTTCTGCATCACTTTTTGTTTGTTTCCCCTTCCTTTTCTGTCCTGTTAAGCTGCCTTTACCTCAACCCACAAGTGTCACCCTCTTCTGTCCTCACCAGCAGCCTTTACCTCAACCCCCAAGCTTTACCTGCCTCTTTTCCTCCCCCATCCCACTCTGTGGGGAGCAGCTGGCTAGGGTTGAAACGTGGCACATGCCCTGCAGAGCTCCAGGCTCCTTTTTGCCTGCCCTTGCTGGAGCTTCTGACTGCAGGCAGGCAGGCTTGGGGAGCTCAGCTGGTGTGGCAGCTCAGCTCAGCACAGCAGGATGTGTCCTTGAGCTGTTGCTTCTGCTTCTTTCCTCCTCAGAGAGCAGAGCCTATGTGAACCCTCTGGTGTGTGCCTTCTTCATAGCTCTGCTGCCCATCTGGATCATCATTGCCAAGAAGAATGCAGCAACCAGGGAGGTGCTGTACTCTGGCTGGGAGCCAGTCATCATTGCCATGGCTATCAGCAGGTAGGAAGAGCTCCTCCCCTTTCCCCCAGCCCTTTCCCCCAGCCCTCTCAACCTCTGGTGTCCTTGGAACAAGAGGGAACCAAAGCTGAAAGCTCTGCTGTTGGCACAGCAGCCTGCAGGCCGCTGTGTGGCTCCTAGATGAAAGCCTGGGGGTGTAGGTCCTGAGGCACAGGAGGGATTAAGAACCTGGCTGCTGCAATCCAGGCCCTTAGCAGTGTCCCAGGGAGGCTCTGGCATGGCCAGGGAGTAAACACAGATCCTGTTCAGCAGCTCCCCAGGAGCTGGCAGTGCCCTCATGCAGCCCAGAAGGCAGCAGGGCTGCACCCAGAGGAGTGTGGGCAGCAGGGCAGGAGAGGGGATTCTGCCCCTTGATTCTGCTCTGCTGAGACCCAGCCCCAAATGCTGTGTCCAGTTCTGGTGTCCCCAGCATGAGAAGGACACAGAGCTGTGGGGTGAGTCCAGAGGAGGCCACAAAGATAACCCAAGGGCTGGAGCAGCTCTGCTGGCAGGGAGCTGGGGGTGTGCAGCCTGGGGAAGAGAAGACTCTGGGGGGACCTGAGAGCTGCCTGCCAATATCTGAGGGGATCCTCCAGGAAGGCTGGAGAAGGACTCCTGGGTGATGGTGTAGCTGTAACCTGTAGGGGCTCTGATGTTTTCTGGCAGCAGTGAGAAAGGATCCTGCTCAGGCTGTCTTCTGTCATCAAATGTTGAGGCTTAAAACCATCTCCACCAAGCACAGCCATAAACACTTCTGTTAGTAGGTGTCTGTCACCCTTGGGTGCAGCAGAGAGAGCCCTCAGGGCCCTGGGTTGTGTATTTGCTGATGAGCTTCCAGCCCTGACCTCTTCCCCCCTCCCTCTGCAGCGTTGGGGGCTTAATCCTGGACAGAACAGTCTCAGATCCAAACTTTGCTGGCATGGCTGTCTTCACTCCAGTCATCAATGGTGAGTTCCTTTCCCCTCTGCTGCTGCAGCCTTGGCAAGCAGTGGGATTATTCCCTGGGCCTTGTTTCAGGCAGCTTAAGCAAGGAGATTCAATCCCCCTGGACTGCCAGGGAGAGGTGGTGGCTGGAGCCCAGCTCTGCAGCAGGGTGGCTCCCTCTGGTGCCAGCCCAGCACAGGAGGGTGACTGCCCTGGCAGGCTACAAACTCCATTTTCCAGGGGCCCACCAAAACCTCTCTTCACCTCCTGGTGGAAGACTCCAAGTTTTCACAATGTTTGCCTTGAGGCACCTGGCAGCAGAAAGGTTTGGCTGGGCTGGAGGACCTCTGCAGGTCCCTTCCAAGCCAGAGCATGCTGTGATGGGGCTCTAAGCACCCTGATCTAGTTGGGAATGTCTCTGCTGACCTCTGAAGGTCCCTTCCAACCCAACCCACTCTGTGATGGGGCTCTGAGCACCCTGATCTAGGTGGGAATGTCTCTGCTGAGCTCTGCAGGTCCCTTCCAAGCCAACCCCTTTTGTGCTAAGGTTTGGATTTGCATCTCAGAGCCAGCAAATGGAATTGCCTCTGGTCTGAAGCTTTTACCTCCTTGCTGCCTGCCTGATCAGCCTGGGAAATGGATTGATTGGGGCTTTCTTTGCAACAAATTGAGTTACAAAGTGAGGACCTCAGAGCTGCTTTCCAGTACCTGAAGGGGTCCTACAGGAAGGCTGCAGAGAGACTCTTCATGAGGGTGTCTAGAGACAGGGCAAGGAGGAAGGGTTTGAAGCTGAGGGTGAGCAGGGTTAGAGTGGAGGTGAGGAAGAAGTTCTTCAGTGTGAGGATGGGGAGAGCCTGGCACAGGCTGCCCAGGGTGGCTGTGGCTGCCTCCTGCCTGGGGGTGCTCAAGGCCAGGCTGGCTGAGGCCTTGAGCAGCTGAGTGTAGCTGAGAGGTGTCCCTGGGCATGGAGGGGAGCTTGGAGCAGATGAGCTCTGAGCTCCCTTCCAGCCTGAGCCATTCTGTGAGCTGTGAGGCAGTGCAGCTCATGCTGGAGGCTTCCACACTTTCATTCTGCCTCATGCCAAAGTAACCCAACCCTAAAACAAGAACTAGGAGTTTAAAAGAGGGAAACAAAAAGAGATGAATCAGCCACCAAAAGTGACAGAGGAAGCCTAAATGTCACTGCTTCCAGGGCTGCAGGAGTAAAGCTGCAGTCTGGCCTAAGGGTGGGGGTTGGGCTCTTCTCCCAGCACCAGAACAAGAGGACACAGTCTCAAGCTGTGCCAGGGGAGGTTCAGGCTGGAGGTGAGGAAGAAGTTCTTCCCAGAAAGAGAGGTTGGCCACTGGGATGTGCTGCCCATGGGGGTGGTGGAGTCCCCATCCCTGGAGGTGAGGCCCTTGGTGCCATGGTTGAGTTGATTGGATGATGCTGGGTGATAGGTTGATGACTTGATGGTCTCTGAGGTCTCTTCCAGCCTGGTTGATTCTGTATGCTGAAGCCATAGGACAGAACTTGGTTTGCTCTCAGGTTTTTACATCCTACAAAAGTGGATTTCAGATCAAAAATAGACTTGGCCTGCATTGCAGCACTGACAGCTCCAGGGCTGCTGAAGAGAAAAATCCTCTGTCTCCCCCTGAGAGTGACTGAGGCCTCCCCTTGCTGCTCTCCCCCTGAGAGTGACTGAGCTCTGCCCTTGCTCCTCTCCCCCCTGAGAGTAACTGAGCCCTCCCCTTGCTCCTCTCCCCCTGAGAGTGACTGAGCTCTGCCCTTGCTCCTCTCCCCCCTGAGAGTAACTGAGCCCTCCCCTTGCTCCTCTCCCCCTGAGAGTGACTGAGCCCTGCCCTTGCTCCTCTCCCCCTGAGAGTGACTGAGCCCTGCCCTTGCTCCTCTCCCCCTGAGAGTGACTGAGCCCTCCCCTTGCTCCTCTCCCCCTGAGAGTGACTGAGCCTTCCCCTTGCTCCTCTAATCCTCTGAGAGTGACTGAGCCCTGCCCTTGCTCCTCTCCCCCCTGAAAGTGAGCCCTCCCCTTGCTCCTCTCCCCTCTGAGAGTGACTGAGCCCTGCCCTTGCTCCTCTCCCCCCTGAAAGTGAGCCCTCCCCTTGCTCCTCTCCCCCCTGAGAGTGACTGAGCCCTCCCCTTGCTCCTCTCCCCTCTGAGAGTGACTGAGCCCTGCCCTTGCTCCTCTCCCCCTGAGAGTGACTGAGCCCTGCCCTTGCTCCTCTCCCCCTGAGAGTGACTGAGCCCTGCCCTTGCTCCTCTCCCCCTGAGAGTGACTGAGCCCTGCCCTTGCTCCTCTCCCCCTGAGAGTGACTGAGCCCTCCCCTTGCTCCTCTCCCCCTGAGAGTGACTGAGCCCTCCCCTTGCTCCTCTAATCCTCTGAGAGTGACTGAGCCCTCCCCTTGCTCCTCTCCCCCTGAGAGTGACTGAGGCCTGCCCTTGCTCCTCTCCCCTTGCAAGTGACTGAGCCTTCCCCTTGCTCCTCTCCCCCTTGCAAGTGGCTGAGGCCTCCCCTTCTTCTCTGCCCTCTGCAGGTGTGGGAGGCAACCTGGTGGCAGTGCAGGCCAGCCGCATCTCCACCTACCTGCACATGAGTGGGATGCCTGGAGAGAGCCCCGAGGCTGCCCCTCGCAAGTGCCCCAGCCCCTGCAGCACCTTCTTCAGCTCAGGTGGGCAGGCTGGGGTCTGCTGGGTGCTGCTGGGGTCTGCTGGGTGCTGGGATCTGCTGGGACCTGCTGGGTGCTGCCCCTGGCAGGAAATGGTGGCCAAGGTCTGCTGGGAGGCAGCTGAGGGATGTGGCTGGTCCCCTGGCTGGTCCCCTGGCTTGCCCTGCCCTCTAGAGCCAGGCCAGAAGCTGCAGCACAGGAGGCTCCACCCCAGCACCAGGAGCAACTTCCTCATTGTGAGGCTCACAGAGCCCTGGAGCAGGCTGCCCAGGGAGGTTGTGGAGTCTCCTCCTCTGGAGGCTTTCCAGCCCCATCTGCATGTGTTGCTGTGTGACCTGTGCTGGATGCTGTGGCCCAGCTCTGGCAGGGGGCTTGGACTTGATGATCTCCAGAGGTCCCTTCCAACCCCTGACACCCTGGGACCTGTGAGAGCTGCTGTGGGCAGAGCAGGGCTCTGCTGGCTGAGCACCACACGGTGCACGAGTCCCATGCCCTGGCTGCCTAGTTCTGGAAGCCCTCCACCCTCTAAATCTTTTCCAGATGGGTCCCAGATACTGCAGGCTGCCTGGAGGGGGCTGCAGGGGTGCAGCTCTGCTGGGCTGCAGGGAGCTGCTTGCTTCCAAGGGCTGTGAGCAGCTCTGGCCAGCCCACGCCCTGCATTCCAGCCCCGAGCGTGGGCAGAGGCTGCTCCTCTCCGAGCTTCCTCGAGAGCCTTGAGGCCTCCTGGCCTCTGTGCCAAGGCTGGCCCTTGGCAGGGAGGGCTGAGAGGTCTGCAGTGTGCTGGGGATCTGGTGGGGAAGTGATCACCAGGCAGGGCACAGCCAGAGCTCCCTGGGGGTGCAGTGTGGATGGTGAATCCTTGATGGCTCTGAGCACTCTCAGAGGTGGGACCTGAGGCCTTGTGGCAGCTGAGGCCTAGGAACAGCTCTGCTCTGGGGACAGGGGGAGAAATTAGGAAGAGACTCTTCCCCATGAGGGTGGTGAGAGCCTGGCACAGGCTGCCCAGGGAGGTGGTGGAAGCCTCATCCCTGGAGGTGTTTGCAGCCAGGCTGGAGGTGGCTGTGAGCAACCTGCTGTGGTGTGAGGTGTCCCTGCCCATGGCAGAGGGGTTGGAGCTGGCTGAGCCTTGAGCTCCCTTTCAGCCCTGACAATTCTGTGACAGAATTAAGCTCCCCTGCCAAGCTTGGAGCCAGGTATCCTTGGGCATTCTTCAGCCTGGATCCTCCCCCAGTGTGCTGGATCACCACAGTGCTGCTGCCCTGCCCCCTGGAGCCCAGGGGGGCTGCAGAATTCCTTCCCTTGAGCCTGAAGCCCCTCTTGGTCTCCTGACAGACGTGAACTCCCGCTCTGCTCGTGTGCTCTTCCTCCTGGTGGTGCCTGGGCACTTGGTTTTCCTCTACACCATCAGCTCCATGCAAGGTGGACACACTACACTCACCCTCATTTTTATAGTCTTCTACATGACAGCTGCTCTCCTGCAGGTAAGCTGAGGCCCCCTCGGGGGCTGGGAGCCCTCAGTGGGGGGTGAGAGGTCACCAGCTCAGCTGCAGCTGCACTGCTGAAGGCACAGGGCCATCCCCTGGCCCCCGGGGGAGGAGATTCCTCTGCTGGGCAGAGGTGTGCCAAGCAGATTGGCAAATGAGCCAGGAGCAGGCTGAGCAGAGCCTCACTCTCCTTCCCTCTGCACAAAAGGTTTTGCTTTCTCTCCTTTGTTTGGCACATCCTGAATCCCTCTCTTGTCTCTCCTAAGTCCTTCTGCTGGCAGAAGTGTTTACCTTGTGTGTGTTACCTGTCCCAGGAGGTGCCTCAGCAGTTTTCCACCTGCACTTTCCCAGGTGCTGAAGGCAAGAAAACAGGATGTGGAGTTTGCAGGGACCCCCTGTGGCTTGTCCTGCCCTTTGCCTGCCTGCCCTGCAGGGCAGAGATCTGCCAGCTGTGCAGCTGTGGGGACTCTGGGGGACATGTACAGACCACTTTACCCCTGCCCCAGAGACCCAGTGGCCCCTTGCAGGGGGCTGGCAGGGAGAGATGTTCCAGTTAGAGACTTCCCTGTTCAGCCCAGCTGCACCCCCACCCCCCCAGGCTCATCCTGCTGCTTTCAGTGCCCCCTAAAGCTGAGGCCAGGCTGAGGAAATGAGTCAGAGCATCCATCAGAGCAGGAGCAGGCTGCTGTCATCCAGGAGGCTAAACTTAGGCTGCTGGGTGCTGGGCACCCCGTGGGGGCTTCCGCTCTGCAAGGCCACCACTGCCTGCAGCCCAGCAGGGGCTGGGGACAAGGGGACTGCCATCTGCTGTGCTCCTGAGGGAGACCCTGCCAGCTCTGGAGACACCCAGGGGTGTTAGCCAAAAGGCCTGTGGCTGCTTCAACTCCTTGTCCCAGACCTAAGGCCTGGTGCAGATGGCTTCTGTCTTTAGATGGTAGAGTGGTTTAGGCTGGAGAAGCCCTTCAGGGTCATCAGGTTCAGGCTGGAGGATAGGAAGAAGCTCTTCATAGAAAGAGAGGCTGGCCCTTGGGATGTGCTGCCCAGGGAGGTGGTGGAGTCCCCATCCCCAGAGGTGTTTAGGAAGAGCCTGGATGGGCTGCTTGGTGCCATGGTTGAGTTGATCAGATGGTGCTGGGTGAGAGGTTGGACTGGATGACCTCAAAGGTCTCTTCCAGCCTGGTTAGTTCTGTTCATGAACCCAACACTGCCAAGTCTGGTGCTGAACCATGTCCCTCAGCAGCACATCTGTGCTGAAGCAGATGAGGAAGACCACCACACTCTGGCAACCAGTCTGAGCTGCTTTCATTCCTGGGAGCCAGATGTTGCTGCCCCTGCCTGAGCACCACCCCTGTGTGCCTCCCAGTCCTCTCTCTGCCCTGTGTCTCTTCAAGCTCTTCCTTGTTGGATCTGAGAACTGAGATGCCAGATGGAGGCTTTTTGGTGCTGGGTGCCAACCTTCTCCCTTCTAAGCCCAGCTGTGGTGGAGCTAAAGGAGGATGGGGCAGAGGCACAGGGAGAGAGGGGAGCTGGATGCCCAGGCCCCTGTGGAGACTCAGCAGGATCCTCTCAGTGCTGCACTCATTGCTCTGGGATGCAGCCTGCTGGAAGTGCTGTGCTCAGCAAGGGGCTTCTGACTTCCCACCCCAGCAACCTTGGCAGGAGGTTGTGTGTCTGAGCTGGACCAGGTCCTGGGTGCCAGGCTGGACTTGATGGTCTCTGAGGTCCCTTCCAGCCTTGCTGAGTCTCTGACCCTGTGGGCTTGCTGCAGCTGTGGGAAGGTTGGGGGCGCCGCGGGGAGGCTGACGTGGCTCTTCTCTTCCTGCCTCCCAGGTGCTCATTCTTCTGTACATTGCTGACTGGATGGTGCACTGGATGTGGGGCAGGGACCTGGATCCTGACAACTTCTCCATCCCATACTTGACAGCTCTGGGGGACCTGATTGGGACAGGTCTGCTGGCCCTCAGCTTCCACGTCCTGTGGCTCATCGGTGACCGGGACTCCGACGTGGGGGATTAGCTTCTCCTTGCTGCCCCTCTCTCACTCCTCCTCCTCCTCCTCCTCCTCCTCTTCCTCCCTTCATTTGGTTGGTTCTTTTCTTCCACTTCTGCTCTGCTTCCTCCTCCAACCCTGTCTCTCCTGGAGACTTCCATCCTTGGCTGCTGGATTCTCATTATTTTCAATGGGGATTTTAAGTGGTTTGTGTTTCCAGCCGAGTTTGGAGAGAGCACTGAAACCTGCTTGGGGGAAGGACAAAGCAAGCAAAAACCAAACAAAAAACCCCTAAAAAACCCAAGAAAAAAAAGTGTAAAGAGACAATCACCAAGTGCAATTTCATAGGAGTGAAGGTCTGGAGCAAGGTGGCAGTGGGAAGGTTCTGCTCATGCAGGGAGCCCACCCTGGCCCAGCCACTCGAGGTGCAGGGCTGCTCTTTCGTGCTTCCTCAGTGGTTGTAGTGCTGGAGGTGTGGGGTTCAGGGCTTTGCACCCTCTAGCAAAGTACAACCTGATGGGTTGAGGGCCTGGGGGTTCTCTCCTGTCTCCTCTGCCCTGTCACTCTCCCCTCTTCAGTTTGCTTTCCTTGTGCCTGGCCTCCGAAGCAAAGGGGGCTTGGAGCCTGGCTGTGTTGGAAGGTGGTTTGGATGTGGTGCTTGGGGGTGTGAAGCTAGTGGGGTAGGATTCTGAGTTGGCCTGGGTGATCCTGAGGGTCTCTTCCAAGCTGAGATGGTGAGGAAGGCTCCTCTGTGCTCCAACACCTGGTCCTGTGTGCCCCCAGGCCAAGTGAGTGACCCTGGCTGGGAGGATTTCAGCCCCAAATCTGGCTGGGAGCAGGGCTGGTCTCTGCTGGCAGGCTCAGGCTCCCTGCTGCCAACCACCTGGCAGCATCTCAGCCTGCAGGCTGCTTGTTCCTCCCCTCACCACCAACTGAGTCAGCTCCTGCTGCGTGCAGAGGGCCACACTCTGTGCTTTGTCTGCAGGGGCTGTGAGCTCTGCCTGGCCATGAGCTCATCCTTCTCCCTCCCAGCAGCCAGTGCTCTGCTGGAGCATCTCCTGGTGCCCTCAGGGGTGCTGTGTGCCAGGCTCCTCTCTGTGCTGCTGTGGGCACAGCTCCATTTTCATGGCAGCCTCCTCAGCTTGGTTGATTGTTCTTTCCTGGAGGAGCAGATGGGAAAAAAGAGGTCCTGGTTTGTGCTTTAAGACTCCCTCTCAGTTGCTGAGTGCTGCTGGGAAGAAGCCAGCTTGAGGCACTTCCAACTGGGGAGCATTAAGCTCTTGGTGTCTCTTTTGGAAGAGTACTTCCATGTGCAGCCACTCTCTGCAGGTCAGAGCTCTGAAGCTCTGGTTCTTGGTGCAGCTCTGTACAGGACCAGAGCAAAGGAACCCAGCCCTGGGCAGGTGTGTAAGGCATGGCCTCAGCTCCCAGCCCAGCTTCCCTGCTCTGCTGCTTGCCCCTCTGCTTTCCCTGCTGTTCAGTTCAGCCATGGCTCAGGTGCCTCCTCTGCTGCTGCTCCTGCATGCTGGAAGCACTCCTGCAGGCTGCAGCAGCCTGAAGAGAGGGAACCTGTTCTGCTGCATGGCTGAGGTGGTTAGGGATGATCCTCCTGAGGGCTGTCAGCACTCAGAGCTCTTTAGTTTTCCCACTGGGATAGAAGTCAATGCAGAGAGCTGAGTGGCCTGCTTGGCCTCATTGCCTCCTTTGACTTCTGTGTGTCTGCCACAAACCAATCCTTGTCCTCTCCTCCTGGCTTCCTGTCCCAGGCAGGCCAAGCATCTCTGCTCAGCTGGGAAGTGGTGTGATGTGGTACTGGGAACGTTGGCCTGAATCCCAGACTGGTGGGACTTGGTTGGAAGGGACCTCTGGGGATCATCCACTCCAACCCCTTGCTCCAGCAGGGCACCCACAGCAGGAGCACAATGGCCAAGGGGGGTTGGAAGCTCTCCAGAGAAGGAGACTCCACAACCTCCCTGGGCAGCCTGCTCCAGGGCTCTGCCACCCTCACACCAGAGAAGTTTCTCCTCATGTTCAGGTGGAAAACAAGGTCTAAGGCCAGGCTGGGAGATCTCTTTGTCACTGTGGACAGTGCTGGCACCAGCTGAGCTCTGCAGAGCTCTGCCCAAGTGTGGACATCAGCAGGGACTTGCTAGGAGCAGTTCCCCAGAAAACAGAGCTCATGGTCCAGGCCAAGAGCAAAGTGAGTCTGGGACTGGGCACTGTCCCAGCCCAGAGATCTGGCTGGAGAGCTCTGAAGGTGAGCGTGGGGGCAAGGCCAGGATTAGTGAGTGGGAGACCAGTTCTGGAAAGCCCTGGGAGCAGATGGATCCAAACCAAAGAGCAGCTGGGCTCTTGCCTGCTCCAGGACCTCTCTGAAGCTGCAGGAGAATCCTTTGCTGCTTTGGTGGGTGCTTGCTGAGTCCTCCTCCTGCTGAGCTGTTGGGAGTGCTGAGGCAGAGCTGGGTCCTTGCCCTGCCAGGCTGCTCCCTCCCAGCCCCTCCAAGAGCACTTCTGAGCTGCTTTTCACCTCCTCCCTTGCTGCCATCAGCCTTGCTGTCCCCTTCTCCACCTTTGCACAGCTGCTTTGTGGCAGCAGCTCTGGATCTCCTCTCCACCCTCCTGACAGCTTCTCCCAGACCTCCTTTGGCCAAAGCTCTGCTCAGAAACCAAGCCCCAACCTCCACACCCTGCTGTGCTGAGGTCTCAGCCTGGGGACTTGTGGAGCATCCTCTGCTGCTCATCTGATTTCTCTGCCTGAAGCTGAGGACCAGCTGCAGGAGTTCCTCCCCTCAGCACCTCACCTTTTCCAGGCAGGGCTGAGCCACTCTCCAGGCCTTTCAGGTGTCCCATCAGTCCCTCAGGATCAGATTCCCCAGAGGAAGAATCTTCTCACTTGTGAGCCCCTTGTGAAGGGAGGCTGAGAGCTGCCACTCTGCTGCTGGGCTCCTGGTGTCCAGACATCTCTAGGAGGCCTGAGGGGAGTGTTTGTGTGTGGGGATTAGGTCAGGGAAGGATTTCACTTCAACCTGAAGAGTAGGGATGGTCCCAAACCTTTCCCACCAGCCCCACTCTGCTGCATGCTGACCAGCCAGCTGCCTGCAAGGTGAAAACCAGATCCTGGTTTACTCTTTCTGTTTAAAGGAGCAAAACAAAACAGCAACAACCAGGGGGGGGTGGAAAAAAAAGTCAAAGACAGACTGTCTTTAATTATTTATAGTTCCTATCCCAGGCCAGAGGTCAACTGAGCTGATAAATTATATTTGGGTAAATAAAGAGGACATTTATTTAGCTGGGCTGTGCTGTCTCCTTCCTCCCCCTCCCATCTTCCATCTCCCTTTGGGGTTGTGGTTTTTGGCTTGGTGATGGGGTGGTGGAGTGAGAGTTAAGGAAACCAAACACCGTGCCCCGGCGCTGGGGGGGCCTGGGCTGAGCCCTGGCTGGAGCCAGGGAGCTGCTTGGAGGCTCCAGCAGGAACACCCCAGGTGTTTGTTCTGGGCTGGGTGCAGGAGCTCTGCCCTGCCCTGCCCTGCCCGAGGTGGCCTCCTGGCCTGTGACTCCTGGGGAAGGTATGTGGGGGACAAAAGGAGTTCTGCAGGCTTTGAGGGGCGTGCTAAGCCCCTGCATTTGCAGGATTAGCGGCTGGCAGAGGGGCTCCCACCCTCCCCAGCTGCGGGCTTGGCCCTTGTGGGCTGTTTCCCCGCGGGGCTGTGCCTCTTGGCCGCTTTCCCGGCGGAGGATCTTTGTCAGGGAGTCCTAAAACAAAGCCTCAGCTGCGGCAGGGCTGGGGGAGCAGCCAGGGAGCCTGTGCTGGCTCTAACCTCTCCTCTGGCCCCAGGCCATGCTACCTGCAGTGCCAGGTCGTTCCCCACACCCTAAAGAGCAGGGCGGTTAGGCACAGGGTGTGGGACCTTTGCTATCTTGGTCTCCGGGGGGGTGGTGGAGGGGCTGTGCCTTCCTGTTCTGAGGGGGGAGCTCCTGAACACGTGGGAGAGGCAGAAACGTTTTGGCATGGGCTTCAGCCCGTGCAGAAATCCCAGCAGGGGTGGGGAAATGCCTTAAAATACTTCATGGATATATCTCCATATCTGCAGGCAGCTGGGGCAGTGGTGGAGGTTCCCTTTATTTGCTGGGGGGCAGGGGTCTGGCGGTACATAGGGCTGCATCTAGGGCTCTGGAGGGCAGGGTCTGGCAGTGCAGAGGTTCATGGATCAGGACCTGGGGTGCAGAGGGCAGGGTGTGGGCTTATGGGGTGCATGGAGCTTGACTCAGGGGTGCAGAGGTGCAGAGAGGGTCTGGGAATACAGAGGTGCATGGATCTGAGGGTGCAGGGGACTGTGGGGCTGGGTCCAGAGGTGCATGGAGATGATAGGACTGGATGCAGATGTGCTGAGGGCAGGGTGTGAGGATGGAGAGGTGCCTGGGGTGGGTCTGGGGATGCATGGGGCTGGCTAGAGGCGTGCTGAGGGCAGGGTGTGAGGATGGAGGGGTGCCTGGGGTGGGTCTGGGGCTGCATGGGATGGGCTACAGGCGTGCTGAGGGCAGGGTGTGAGGATGGAGGGGTGCATGGGGTGGGTCTGGGGATGCATGGGGCTGGCTAGAGGCGTGCTGAGGGCAGGGTGTGAAGATGGAGGGGTGCACGAGGTGGGTCTGGGGATGCATGGGGCTGGCTACAGGCATGCTGAGGGCAGGGTCTGAGGAGGGAGGAGTGCATGGGGTAGGTCTGGGGATGCATGGGGCAGGCTACAGGCATGCTGAGGGCAGGGTCTGAGGATGGAGGGGTGCCTGGGGTGGGTCTGGGGATGCATGGGATGGGCTACAGGCGTGCTGAGGGCAGGGTCTGAGGAGGGAGGGGTGCAGGGGGTGGGTCTGGGGATGCATGGGGCTGGCTACAGGCATGCTGAGGATAGGGTGTGAGGAGGGAGGGGTGCAGGGCTGGAGCCAGGGGTGCAGAAGGCAGGACCTGAGGGCGCAGGGGTGCCCGGGGCAGGCAGCAGCAGCTCCCTAGGCCGTGAACTACAGGTCCCGGCAGCCCCGCTGCGGGCGGCGGTTCCGCCGCTGCCTCCACCTGACCCTCACATGACCGCGGCGGGGCCGGGGCCGGGGCCGGGGCCGGGATGGGGCAGCGCGATCGGATGTTCAAGGTGCTGGTGGTGGGAGATGCCACGGTGGGGAAGACGTCGCTGGTGCAGCGCTACGCCAACGACAGCTTCAACCGGCACTACAAGTCCACGGTGGGAGGTGAGCGGCGCCCGGCGGCGGCGGCGAGGGACGCCCCGGGGCGGGGCAGGAACCCCGGAGCCCCCTCCCCACCGGCGGCCAGGATTAGCTCGGAGTCCCAGCGAGCATCCCGGATCGCTCTCTCTCCCGGGAAGTCCGGAGGGGCAGCGCTGCTCCGGTTTGCAAACCGAGCAGTGCCCGGGCCGGGCCGAGCCGAGCCGTGCCGGGCTGGGGCTTCTCCTCTCCTCTGAAGGCCACCGAGGTCCTTGCTCAGCTCCAAATGCTGCTGGGGTTTATTCCTGCTGCATTTGTTACTTTTGCATTGATTAGTGCTGCATTCCTTACCATTGCAGTGGGGAGATTGTTGTTGCTATTATTTCTCTTGCGTTTGGCTTCACTTTGCTGTTGTCATTGCATTTATTGCTCCTGCAGTCAGGTCTGTTGGGTTTATTACTCCTGCATTACTCTTGCAGCTGTTATTGTTAAGCATCCCCCTTGCTCTCAGGCTCTGGTGGGAAACTCTCTGCTTTCCTTCCTTCCTTCTTTCTTTCCTTCCTTCCTTCCTTCTTTCTTTCCTTCCTTCCTTCTCTCCTTTCTTTCCTTCCTTCCTTCTCTCCTTCCTCCCTTCCTTCTCTCCTCCCTCCCTTCCTTCTCTCCTCCCTCCCTTCCTTCTCTCCTCCCTCCCTCCCTTCTCTCCTCCCTCCCTTCTCTCCTTCCTTTCTTCCTTCTCTCCTCCCTCCCTTCTCTCCTTCCTTTCTTCCTTCTCTCCTTCTTTCTCTCCTTCCTTTCTTCCTTCTCTTCTTTCTCTCCTTCCTTCCTTCTCTCCTTTCTCTCCTCCCTTCCTTCTCTCCTTTCTCTCCTCCCTTCCCTCTCTCCTTTCTCTCCTCCCTTCCTTCTCTCCTCCCTTCCTTCTCTCCTCCCTTCCTTCTCTCCTCCCTTCCTTCTCTCCTCCCTTCCTTCTCTCCTCCCTTCCTTCTCTCCTCCCTTCCTTCTCTCCTCCTTTCCTTCTCTCCTCCCTTCCTTCTCTCCTCCCTTCCTTCCTTTGTTCCTTCCTCATCTCCTTTAAGTCTGGAGAAGAGGAGGCTGAGGGATTCCCTCCTTGCTCTCTGCAGCTCCCTGCAAGGAGGCTGTGTCAGGTTGTGTCAGGTGACAGAACAAGAGGAAATGGCCTGAAGTTGTGCCAGGGGAGGGTTGGGTTGGAGATGAGGAACAATTTCTTTGCTGCAAGAGTGGTCAGGGGATTGGAAGGGGCTGCCCAGGGAGGTGGTGGAGCCCCCATGCCTGGGGGTGTTCCAGAGAGCTGTGGCCATGGCTCCTGGGGCCGTGGTTTGGTGGCCACCATGGGGTTGGGTTGCTGGTTGGACTCTTTGAGGTCTTTTCCAACCAAAACCATTCGATGACTGCTGCTTATCTGATGACATCTTGTGTGCCTGGGGGTGCAGGCAGTGGGGTGGGCAGTGTGTGTGGCACCTCTGGGTTGAACACTTACCCTGCTCCTTTCTGTGGTGCAGGAGAGGGGGCAGTGCTTGCCCACCCCCCTGCACTCTGCTTGGTTGTGCTGGGGCTGGGCCGGGACAGGCTGCCCTGGCTGGGAAAGCAGCTGCTGGGTTGGCCTGGGCTGGGAACCGGTGAGAGGCTGTGCAGGAGCGAGCCTGGTGGTGCAGAATGGTCCTGAGCAGGGTTCCTTTGTTTTCCTGGGGGGGCTCTCCAGTGGATTTTGCTCTGAAGGTGGTGCAGTGGTCGGAGTCGGAGACAGTTCGGCTTCAGCTCTGGGACATTGCAGGTATGTGCTGATGAGCCAGCAGGCTCAGGGCAGCAGTGCAAAGCCCTCAGTGGCTTTTGCCTTCTCCTTGCCCCTTTCCCATTTCCTTTTCCCCTTTCCCTTTCTTCTTTTACCTTTCCCCTTTTCCTTTGTTCCTTTCCCCTTTTCCTTTTCCCCGTTTCTTTTTCCCCTTTTCCTTTCCCCCTTTTCCTTTCCCCCTTTTCCTTTCCCCCTTTCCCTTTCCCCCTTTCCCCTTTCCCTTTGTTCCTTTCCCCTTTTCCTTTCCCTCGTTTCTTTTTCCCCTTTTGCTTTCCCCTTTTCCCCTTTTCCTTTTCCCCTTTTCCTTTTCCCCTTTTCCTTTTCCCCTTTTCCCCTTTTCCCCTTTTCCCCTTTTCCCCTTTTCCCCTTTTCCCCTTTTCCCCTTTTCCCCTTTTCCCCTTTTTCTTTCCCCTTTTCCTTTTCCCCTTTTCCCCTTTTCCTTTTCCCCTTTTCCTTTCCCCTTTTCCTTTTCCCCTTTTCCCCTTTTCCTTTTCCCCTTTTCCCCTTTTCCTTTTCCCCTTTTCCTCCTTCTCCTCCTGTGTGCTGGGTTGAAATTTCCCCCTCCCCCCAGCAATAAAGCTACCACATCCTGGCTCATTCACAGCTGGACACACAGCATCCCAGCTCTGAGCCTTCTGCTCAACCCTCATTTTCTGGGAGGAACCACAGGAATGCTGAGCCCTGCCCGGAGCAGCTCCACTGCCCCCACACTGCTCCGGCTGCTGGGGTCAGGACTGGGAGCTGGCTGCTCAGTGACCTGTGTGAGCAGAGCCAGCAGATCCCCCAGGAGCAGCCACAGCAAGAATCAGAGACCCACAGAAGGGGTTGGGTTGGAAGGGACCTTAAAGCTCATCCAGTTCCAACCCCCCTGCCATGGGCAGGGACACCTCCCCCCAGCCCAGCTTGCTCAAGGCCTCATCCAGCCTGGTCTGAAACACTTCCAGGGATGAGGCTTCCACAACCTCTCTGAGCAACCTGTGCCAGTGTCTCTCCACCCTCATTGTAAAGAACTTCTTCCTAGTATCCAATCTAAACCTCTTGTGCTCTAGTTTCAAGCTGGTTCCCCTTGCCCTACCACCACAGAGCTGCCTGCTGGGTGCCCCCCAGGTGGTGGGGCAGGGTCAGGAGTGGGGCACGCTCTGGTGGATGGTGTTAGATGGGCTGGAGCTGCAGGGAGCTGTGGTTCCTGAGTTCCCCCAGCAGCAGAAGACCAAGGCCAGGCCAGTGCTGGAGTGCCTCTCAAATGGCAGCTCTGGGTCTGGAGGGGTGAGGACAGGGCTGTGGTTTCCTCTGCTCTCACTGCTCAGACTTGTGTGGCTGGAATCCTGACAAAGAAAAGAGGAAGGAGAAGTTGGCAGCAGGAGGGTTGCAGCAAGAACCTGATTTCAGTTTCAGCCCCCAAAGGGCCTTCTAAGATTTGGAAAGCAGAGGGGGCAGGCTGGGGCTGGTGCCCTTGCCATGAGGCACACCCCCATAGCCCCTCAGAGGGCTGCTCACATGGCTTGAGGTGGCTCTGAGGGCTCAGCTCTTGATGGCTTCAGAGCCAAACCCCCCTGTGGACCAGCTGTGAGGCTGTGTGGGACCTGCAGTGACACCTCCCTGGTGTCAGAAGTGGTGGTTGCTGCCCTGCCCCTGCCCCATGTGGTGCAATGTGAGGGCTCTGGGATGTGGCCTCCACACAAGTGCCACCCACCCATGCAGCAGCCTGGTGGAGTCACCCTCTGGCTGCAGTTTTGGTAGGACAGGCAGGCTGCAAGGGGTAAGCAGGAAGCCTGCAGGGGCTGTGCTGCTTTCTGCTTGGCATCACAGTTTTCTCCCCAGAGAGCCTGGTCTGCCACGTTGTGCCCTGCTGGGGCTGGGGGCATGGTCCTGCTGGAGCTGGCAGTGGCCAGGACCCTGCTGCTGGTGGAGATTGTGTGCAGGGAAATGAGGAAACTGAAATAGTTACCCCAGGAGTAAAGCAAGGGTTGGACAAGTGTGCCAGGGGAAGGTTTAGGGTGGAGGTGGCAGTGAAGTGGATCTTGGTCTGGTTTCCCTCATTGTGAATGATAGGACAAGAGGAGATGGCCTCCAGTTGTACCTGGGGAGGTTTAGGTTGGAGATCAGGAACAATTTCTTGGCTGCAGGAGTGGTCAGGGATTGGCACAGGCTGCCCAGGGAGGTGGTGGAGTCCTCAGCCCTGGAGGGGTTCAAGAAAGCTGTGGCCATGGCCCTCTGGGATGTGGTTTAGTGGCCATGGTGGTGCTGGGTTGATGGTTGGACTCAGTGAGCTTAGAGGCCTCTTCCAGCTGAGACAGTTCCATGACTCTGAGCTTCTGAGTGTCTGGCTCAGGATTCAGAGCTTCCCAGTTTGTTCCTGTCCTGCTGCTGCCTTGGCTGAGCTACCCCAGGCAGGACACCTCTCCGTGCCCTTACTTCCTCACCAGTCAAGTGGAGGTGGTTGGGGCCAGGGCTGCACCATGAGGAATGTGTGATTTGTGTGAGCAGCTCTCAGAATACTCACTCTGAGGGGGGGGCTGGGGAATAACTTTGTCTTTCCTGTTGATCCTGAAGGCCAGGAACGCTTCACCTCCATGACTCGACTCTACTACAGGGAGGCAGCTGCCTGCATCATCATGTTTGATGTCACCAACGTCAGCACCTTCAGCAACAGCCAGAAGTGGAAGCAGGACTTGGACAGCAAGCTCCTGCTGCCAGATGGCAACCCTGTGCCTTGCCTGCTGCTGGCAAACAAAGTGAGCAGCTCCAGATGTGCTCTGTGTGTGGTGGGAGGGAAGGGCAAAGTGGAGGGAGAGTCCCTGTTAGCCCCAGGGCTTGTCCCATAGCCTGGGGCCTGTTCAAGCCTTCCCTTAATTCTCTTTCTCTAGCAAGGGTTCCCCTCTGGAATTAGGACACTGGTAGGACTGAATGCATGGACATGAGAGTCAGAGGGTTGTTTGGGTTGGGAAAGAGCTTTGAGATAGAACCACAGCACTGCTGAGGCTGGAAGAGACCTTGGAGATGATCAGGTCCAACCATTGGCCCAGAGCTGACAACCCTACCCCTGCTGCTGAGCCACCACCAACAACCTACAGCCCTCAGCACCACATCCACACAGCTTTTAAACACCTCTGGGGTGGTGACTCCTCCACCTCCCTGGGCAGCCTGTGCCACTGCTTGGCCACCCTTTCAGGGAACAGATTGTTCCTGATGTCCAACCTGAAGCTCTGCTGGTGCAACCTGAGTCCCTCTCACCTTGTCCTGTCACTTGGTGCATGTGAGGAGACCAATCCCCACCTCACCCCAGCCTCCTTTCAAGGAGTTGCAGAGGGCAATGAGGTTTCCCTTCAGCCTCCTTCCTGATGGCTAAACAGCCTCAGTTCCCTCAGCTGCTCCTCACAGGATTTGTGCTCCAGGTCCTTCACCAGCTTGGTGGCTCTTCTTGGGACAGACTCCAGCACTTCAATGTCCTTCTTGTAGTGAGGAGCCCCAGGTCAAGCCTAGATGATAGATCACTGAGTCCAGCTGTTGGCACTAAGGAGATGTTTGACAGCTGCTGTGTCCTTGGGGGCAATCCCTTGTGCAGGGCTGTTGGAGCTTGAGCTCTGTAGCCCCTGGGTTAGAAAGATTGGAGCTCAAGCTCTGTAGCTCCTAGGTTTGAAAGCTCAGAGCTTGAGCTCTGTAGCTCCTAGGTTTGAAAGCTCAGAGCTTGAGCTCTGCAGCTCCTGGGTTTGAAAGCCTGGAGCTGGGGCTCTGCAGCTCCTGGGTTTGAAAGCCTGGAGCTGGAGCTCTGCAGCTCCTGGGTTTGAAAGCTCAGAGCTGGAGCTCTGCAGCTCCTTGGTTTGTGAAAGCCTGGAGCTGGAGCTCTGCAGCTCCTGGGTTTGAAAGCCTGGAGCTGGGGCTCTGCAGCTTCTGGGTTTGAAAGCTCAGAGCTGGAGCTCTGCAGCTCCTGGGTTTGAAAGCCTGGAGCTGGGGCTCTGCAGCTCCTGGGTTTGAAAGCCTGGAGCTGGAGCTCTGCAGCTCCTGGGTTTGAAAGCTCAGAGCTGGAGCTCTGCAGCTCCTGGGTTTGTGAAAGCCTGGAGCTGGAGCTCTGCAGCTCCTGGGTTTGAAAGCTCAGAGCTGGAGCTCTGCAGCTCCTGGGTTTGTGAAAGCCTGGAGCTGGAGCTCTGCAGCTCCTGGGTTTGAAAGCCTGGAGCTGGGGCTCTGCAGCTCCTGGGTTTCAAGCTTTGCTTTGCCTATTTTTGGTGTGTAACTTGCAGCAGCCAGGGGAGGCTGTGTGGCACACTGCTGGTGCTTTCTGTTCCAGCTGCCAGAGGGATGTCCTCTGGCTGCAGCAGCAAGTCCCACCCTGTAGAGTGGTTGTTGCCACTTCATCATTTATTTTCCTTTCCTTTAACAACCTCCTTTGTGTTCCTCGTGTGCCAGCCTTGGCTCAGCAGCCCTTTCCAGGTACAGTTTGAGACTTGCCTGGCTTGAGAGAGCCTAAAAGTGGAGATGACTCAAAAGCATGATGGGTGGGCAGGAGAGTGCTGGGCTTTCTTCTCCTCTTCTTCACTGCTGCTTCAGGGCAGCAGCTTGGCCTGCAGCAGGGGGATCTGTGTGGCTGTCCCCACTGAGAGAAGCTGTGGCAGGGTAGGGTTCCTCACTGCTTCTTCTTCACATCCCTTTGGGATCAGCGTGGCTGCATCTGGGACACCTCAGCAGTGCCTCAGCTCCCTGCTCCCTAGAGGCTGGGCAGATTTTGCATGGGGGACAAAGCTTCCTGGTCCCATGCTGGATGAACCTCCATTCCCTGCATGCTTGGCTGAGGTGTGTCAGTATCTCAGACAAGATAAATGCTGCTTGCAACATCCCATTAAGAACCTTGCCCTGAGAGCTCTCTATTAGGTTGCAGTCTGGGGGATGTGAAGGGCTGAGCCTGCTGCCATCATGCAGGCTGGGGGGTATGTGTGGGGGTGGGGTTGGGATAGTTCCCCTCCCAGCTTAAAAATTAAAAGGCTGAAGTTAACCTGAGCTGGCTCTTGCTTTGCAGTGTGACCTTTCCCCCTGGGCAGTGACAAGGGAAGAAGTGGATCGGTTCAGCAAAGAAAACGGCTTTTCTGGTTGGGTGGAGACATCTGTCAAGGAAAACAAGAACATCAATGAGTCCATGAGGTAGGCACAAGGCTGGGGATGCACAGAGTCACAGATTGCAGCAGGCTGGAAGGGATCCCCACAGCTCAGCTCATCCAAGCCCCTGGCAGAGAGCAGGGACCCCTCCCACTGGAGCAGGCCGCTCAGAGCCACAGCAGATTTGACCTTGGATGTCTCCAGGGATGGAGCCACAACCACATGTCCCAGAGTCTCCCCACCCTCACTGTGCAGAACTTCCTCCAACCTAAATCCCCCCTGCTCCAGTTGCAAACCATTGTCTCTCAGCCTATCACTGCTTGCCCCTGGAAGCAGTCCCTCCCCAGCCTTCCTGGGGGAGTCCTTTCAGCTCACTGAGAGGCTGCTCTGGGGTCTGCCTGGAGCCTTCTCAGCTCCAGGTGTTCATAGTATCATAGTATCATTCAGGGTTGGAAGGGACCACAAGGATCATCTAGTTCCAACCCCCCTGCCATGGGCAGGGACACCCCACACTACATCAGCCTGGCCACAGCCTCAGCCAGCCTGGGCTTAAACACCCCCAGGGACGGGGCCTCAACCACCTCCCTGGACAACCCATTCCAGGGCTTCACCACTCTCATGGGGAAGAACTTCCTCCTCACCTCCAGCCTCAATCTCCCCACCTCCAGCTTCATTCCATTCCCCCTAGTCCTATCACTACCTGAGATCTTGAGCAGTCCCTCCCCAGCCTTCCTGTAGGCCCCCTTCAGATCCTGGAAGGCCACAATGAGGTCACCTCAGAGCCTTCTCTTCTGCAGACTGCACAGCCCCAACTCCTTCAGTCTGTCCTCATAGGAGAGCAGCTCCAGCCCTCTGCTCATCCTCCTGGCCCTGCTCTGGACACCTTCCAGCACCTCCACATCCCTCTTGTAATAGGGGCTCCAGAACTGGACACAGTACTCCAGATGGGGTCTCCCCTGGAGTACTGTTGGAGTAGTGTTGGGGTTTTGTTTTTCATGAGCACCCAAAAACCCCAAACCAACTCACCTCTCTTTGCCTCCTAGAGTCCTGATTGAAAAGATGATGTCCTCATCCACTGGGGATGGAAGTTCCACTGCCACTGGGAGTGGGGATTATATTAACATCAAGGAGTCAGCCCCACCAGGCTGGGCTTGCTGTTAGATGCACTGACTGCACCACCTGCCTGGGCTCCAGCACCAATCTCTCAGATTGTTTTGCCCCCCCTCAGCTGGCTGCCACTGGTTTTGGAGTTGGTTTTTACTTTGGCCACCACCATGAACTCTCTTCTGCTTCCTGCCCCTTTGTTCTTCAGTAGAGCACTGATTGCTCCAGTGGCTTGGGAGTGAGGAGTGGGGAGGAGTGAGCAGGCTCCTCGTCCTCCTGGTGTGGCAGCAGCTGGCAGCTCTGCCAGCAGTGCTGCAGCACAGGCCCTGGCCAAGCTTGGGTGAATTACTTTGGAGCATTTTTGAGCACTTCATCCTCTGACATGGATGTCAAAGGAATATTTTTGATGGCTTTTTTTGCACCTTTTATTTCCCCCCCACCAGGACTTGCACCCTCCCTACACAAAGGCACCCAAGTGTCCTTCAGGTCCAAAGTGCCCTTCAGGTCCAAAGTGTCCATGGTGACCTGGGGCTCAAGCTGTGCCTGTGGCTTCCCAGCATGGGATTACAGCAAACCTTTTGCTTCCTGCTCTGGATCTGCCTTTGGTGATGTGTCCTGCAGGCACCACCACATCTCATCACTGCCACTGACTTGTCCTTCAGGTGTGAAGCTGCTGCAGCTCAGCCCTTCCTCCATGCCCAGACTGTGGTGCTGAACAGCACAGCCCTCTGGCTTTTGCCCAGTTCCTCTCTGCTCATTCCTTCTTCCTCACCCTCTGCCCAGCACAGAATCACAGAATGCATCAGGCTGGCAGGGACCCTCGAGGCTCCTCTTGTCCAGCAGACAGCAGGGACATCTCCACCTGGATCAGGTTGCTCAGGGCCCACTGAAGTTTAACCTGGAGTGTCTCCAAGGATGGGGCCTCAACCACATCCCTGGGCAACCTGCTGCAGGATTTCACCACTCCCATTGGAAACAATTTTCTCCTGGTGTCCAACCTAAATCTCCCCTGCTCCAGTTTCAAACCATTGCCTCTCACCCTATCCCCACAGACCCTCCTGAAGAGTCCCTTCCTGGAGGTGCCCTTCAGATATTGAAATGCAGCTTTCAGGTCTCCCTGGAGCTTTCTCTTCTCCAGGCTGAACAGCTCCAAGTCCCTCAGCCTCTCCATGGCCTCCTCTGGACCTGCCCCAACCATTTCCTGTCCTTCTTGTCTTGGGGGCCTCAGAGCTGGACAATCCTGCATGTTCTCTTCTGCTGCTGCTTTATTAGGGCTCCAAGAGCTGAAGGAGGAACAGGTTGTAAACTCCTTTGTATGCCACAAGAAGCCCTTTTCACTCGGGGAACGACTCTGCATCCTCCCAGCTCAATTGGCAATTGCTGACCAATTGCCCTCCCACAATTGTTCTGGAGGGCTGAGGGGGTTTGGTGGCAGGGACGGTGCAGGAAGGGCAGCTCTCTGAAAGCCCACCTGCTGGGTTTAGTGCAGTGAGGGGGAAGCAAAGGAGAAGGCTTCACAGGACAAAAGGGGATGAAGAGAATTGCTCCCCACTTGCCTTTTGCTGTCTGCTTGCTCTGCCATTTCCCCAGGCAGTCAGCTTCAGGACCAGTTCTTGCCCATAACAACAAAACATGGGTAAAACCAGACTAATAGTCTGGAGGGTTGGAGTTCTGCAGCCTTGTA
This sequence comes from Melanerpes formicivorus, assembly GCF_026170545.1. Classification (NCBI taxonomy): domain Eukaryota; kingdom Metazoa; phylum Chordata; class Aves; order Piciformes; family Picidae; genus Melanerpes; species Melanerpes formicivorus. The sequence continues at coordinate 3,331,323 of NW_027142398.1, forward strand.
GGCATCTTCTGGCAGTAAGTTCAGCTACAGCATTGTCTGGCCAACCTTTGGACAAGTGGTCTTCATAGAATCAGCACAGAATGGTTGAGGTTGGAAAGGGCCTCAGAGATCAGTTCCTCCAACCTCCCCACCATGGGCAGGGACTCCTCTTAGCTGGACTCAGCTGCTCAAGGCCTCATTCAACCTGGCCTTAAACACCCCCAGGCAGGAGGCAGCCACAGCCTCCCTGGGCATCCTGTGCCAGAGCCTCACCTCCCTCCTAGTGATGAACTTCTTCCTCAGCTCCACTCTAACCCTGCTCTCCCTCAGCTCCAAACCATCTTGTCCTGTCTCTAGACACCCTCAGCAAGAGTCTCTCTGCAGCCCTCCTGCAGGATCCCTTCAGCTACTGGAAGGCAGCTCTGAGGTCCCCCTGGATCCTTCTCCAGGCTGCACACCCCCAGCTCCCTCAGCCTCTCCTCACAGCAGAGCTGCTCCAGCCCTTGGAGCATCTTTGTGGCCTCCTCTGGACTCTCTGTAGCAGCTCTGTGTCCTTCTTATGCTGAGGACACCAGACCTGGAGACAGGATTTGAGGTGGGGGCCTCAGCAGAGCAGAGTCAAAGGGAAGAACCAATAAGGTCTTTCTCTTCTGGCGTAGTTTCATTTGAAACCAGGGCTGTAAACTGCTTTGTCCCAACTCCTGCTGAACTGGGAGTGCTTCTCTTGGGCAAAGCCTTCCCTCTGTCTGCCTTTTCTTCCTCTGTAGAACCTGTGGAGGGGGAAGGTGGTAAAGGACAGGAGCTGACTGCCTTCAGGAAGCACACCCCCCAAACCACAAACCATTTTCATTCTCAGGAGCAGGAAAGGCTTGAGGGAGGAAATTGAGCCCCAGGGGTGTGTTCCACTGGGGCAGCTGAAAGCTGAAGTGCCTGGGCTAGGACTCTGCTGTGCAAATGTTGCTGAATTTGGGGTTACAGGCACTTCCAAATCCCTTTTTTTGTTGTGTTGGGTTTGCACTGCTGGATTCAGTGTAGAAATGTGTGAAAGGTGGAGCTGGTGAGCAGCAAAATTGACCTTTCCTGGTCGAATTTGGCTGCTTAAATACTGTGTTAAAAGAGAAAGAAAAGAAGTGCATGAGAGAGAGAGATCTGTCTGTTAAGTCTATCAATATTTCCAGTGCTCTAGGGACCATGGGGGGAAGAGTTTAACCTTTTAAAGGCTCCATCCCCAAAACCAATTCAGAGTCATCTCTTGTTTATTGACTTCTCCATCCAAATGGTGTAGCACAGAGGTTGAGCAGGCACTGAAGCTGTTCTTGCAGGTGGAGAAGCTGAGGCAGGCAGTGGAGCTCTCTGCCCAGAACCAGCTGATAGAGTGGAGTGGAATGGAATGGAATGGAAGAATGGAATGGAAGAATGGAATGGAATGGAAGAATGAAATGGAATGGAATGGAATGGAATGGAATGGAATGGAATGGAATGGAATGGAATGGAATGGAATGGAATGGAATGGAATGGAATGAACCAGGTTGGAAGAGACCTTTGAGATCATCAAGTCCAACCTATCACCCAACACCATCTAATCAACTAAACCATGGCACCCAGCACCCCATCAAGTCTCCTTCTAAACACCTCCAGTGATGGTGACTCCACCACCTCCCTGGGCAGCCCATTCCAAAGGCCAATCTCTCTTTGCCTCAGGTCAGTGAGATTTTTGACCCTCAAAGGAAACAGAAATGTCCAGTTCCTGGGGTTTTTTTTCAGGCCCATTTGCCAGGCCATGCAGGAAAGCATCTTCCTAGCTGCTGCCTGTCAGTTTGAGATGATCAGAGATTCATAGAATGGCTTGGGTTGGTTGAAGCCTTGAAGTTCATCCAGTTCCAAGCCCCTGCTATGGGCAGGGGACACCACCTCCCACCAGCCCAGCTTGCTCAAGGCCTCATCCAGCCTGGCCTTCAACACCTCCAGGGAGGGAACATCCACAACCTCCCTGAGCAACCTGTCCCAGTGCCTCCCTACCCTCAGTCAAGAATTTCTTCCTCAACTCCAGTCTCAATCTCCCCTCTCCCAGCTCAGTTAGTTGTACAGGACTAAACCAAAGGGGGTTTTGGGGGGGTGGTTATTTGGTTTTGCTTTGCTTCTGCTTTGCTTTTTTCACAGCAGTTTGTGTGCCCCACAGCAAGCTCTGAGGGAAAACAAAGCCTCCCAGCCACCTGCACAGCAAAACTGTTTTCCTGTCAGCTTGGGGTTTTATCCCCACCTCAAGCAACGACTGTTCCTGTTGTGCAGGCTGGGTTTTGACACTTGGCTGCTGTGTCTACCAAGATGTTAACAAGCAGGGTGGAAAAACAAACATCCCCCCCAAAGGCAGCCAGCGGCACCGGAAACCGCTGGGCAGAAGAGAAATGAGCTGCAACCAAAGCAAAACCTCCACACCACCTTCCCCTGGCTTTCTGCTTGGCTGTGAGGGGCACTCAGGAAGAACAGGTCCAAGATGGGAAGGGGTTGTCCAGGGAGGTGGTTAGGGCCCCATCCCTGGAGGTGTTAAAGCCCAGGCTGGATGAGGCTCTGGCCAGGCTGATCTAGTGTGGGGTGTCCCTGCCCATGGCAGGGGGGTTGGAACTGGATGATCCTTGTGATCCCTTCCAACCCTGACTGATTCTATAAGATTGAGAGGTCCAGGCAGCAAAGATCCACTGCAACAGGTTGCCCAAGGAGGTTGTGAGATGATCCTTGTGGTCCCTTCCAACCCTGACTGATTCTGTAAGATTGAGAGGTCCAGGCAGCAAAGATCCACTGGCACAGGTTGCCCAGGGAGGTTGTGAGATGATCCTTGTGGTGCCTTCCAACCCTGACTGATTCTGTAAGATTGAGAGGTCCAGGCAGCAAAGATCCACTGGCACAGGTTGCCCAAGGAGGTTGTGAGATGATCCTTGTGGTGCCTTCCAACCCTGACTGATTGTATAAGATTGAGAGGTCCAGGCAGCAAAGATCCACTGGCACAGGTTGCCCAGGGAGGTTGTGGATGCCCCCTCGCTGGAGGTGTTCAAGGAGGGGGGGTTGGAACTGGATGACCTTTAAGGTCCCTTCCAACCCAACCCTTCCTATGGATCTCTGAATCTAACCATGGGCAGCGTGGAAGGAAAGGTTGTGCCCAGCTTGTGCTGGCTGAACTAATTCTTGGGTTTGAAAGCAACTGGAAGGGCAAAACCAGCCTGAGTAAAGCAGCTTCTAAGAAGTCCTTTAAGCACAGTGAAGCCTTCTCCTTTCACCTACCAACCAGAAAAGCTTCATCTTGGTTTGAAGGTCTGATGCTTCAGTGGTGTCTCAGGCAGGAATGAGAAGTCCTTTAAGCACAGTGAAGCCTTCTCCTTTCACACATCAACCAGAAAAGCTTCATCTTGGCTTGAAGGTCTGATGCTTCAGTGGTGTCTCAGGCAGGAATGGACTGTGCAGCAAATGAAGCTGCTGGATTTCCCCTCCTGAAGTGCCTCCTTTTTCCTCTTTGTGTGTGTGTGTGTGCCCCTGGGCCAGCTGCAGCCATTTCCTCCTCCTTCCCCACGCTGTTTCTCATCCCTGGAACTTCAATTTGTGGCCAAGGAGCTCCAAACCACACCGAGTCTCAACAGTGTGTGTTTCTGGGTGGCTCTGGCAGCAAGCTGTGGGTGCACACAGGTGGGAAGCTGGCTGCAGAACTGGACAGGGCTGTGGTTCAGAAAGAAGTCCAGGAGGACAAAAAAAAGCCTCTTTGTTTTGGTTGGTTTGATTCAATTGCTTGCAGTTATGCAGAAGTCTTTTAGAAGGCAGAGCTGTGGTTGCTGTAAAGTTGCAGTATTATCATTAGAGAGGGAGAGAAGGAGCTGCTGGGAGGTTTTCTCCCTATCAATCAGTTACTAAATGCAGTATTGCAAACATCTGAAATAAAAGATCTGACGTTGCTGGTGTAGTTGTTTGGTGTTTTCCTCCCCCTCCAACGGCCCTAAAATCCGAGGCCCAACTAGGGGCAACCTTGCTGGCAGCAACAGGGTGCAAAGCACAGGGTTGAACTGCTTTGTGTTGCCTGCAAAGCAAATGAGAGCCTTTTGCCTGAGCCATCTTGGGTTTGGTTTACTGACCCACAGTGAAAGCTGCACCTCTGTGAGCCAGCCATGGGGGGAGGTTGGTCAAATAGACTCAGCTAAGGGCAGAAGAGGATTCTTTGGTGTGGATGGGTGTTAGTGCACCTTCCTTCCTTTGGCTCATCAATTCAGAGTGGTTTGGGAATGCAGAGATTGATGGAGTCACAGAATGGGTTGGGTTGGGAGGGACCTGAAAAATCATCCAGTTCCAAGCCCCCTTGGCATGGGCAGGGACACCTCCTGCCAGCCCAGCTTGCTCAAGGCCTCATCCAACCTGGCCTTCAACACCTTCAGGGAGGAGGCAGCCACAGCTTCCCTGGGCACCCTGTGCCAAGTGTCTCCCCACCCTCACTGTACAAATGCTCTGGCTATCTCTTCCCTTCCTGATCAGCTGAATTTTCCTGAGTATGGACTGGAGGGAAGGACAGGGCACATCTGAATTGATCAGAGAAACAGCAGTAATGGCAAAGGAGACAAATTAAGCTCCAGCAGGGCATTAAATGAACTCAGATCACTCCTCTAACTAGGTGAAAAAGCTGATTAGATGTGTGTAGCCAATCCAATCTTCTCCAATAATTCAACATACACAGAATGAAGAACGTTCTTATGTTCTGGTTTTGATGGAGTGGAGGAATGAGCCTGTGGAAAGATTCAAGGGTGAAGACGACCTGGTATGGCTGAAGCAGCTGTTGTTTGGGTGCTCTTTTAAATGGCAGACCCAGCTCTAAGCAAAATGAGGGAGTTTGGGGGTTCTGTGGAAGTCAAAGCCTGGAGGACCCAAAAGCTTCCCTGGATTTTGCATGGAAGTTGTTGCACATTCTACCTGGCACAGTGTGAGCTCAGCTGGTCTGGGGTGTGCCCCAGAGCACAGAGGAGCTGCTTGGGTCCAGGTGTTGGATGTGGAAGTATCAGTATCAGTCAGGGTTGGAAGGGACCACAAGGATCATCTAGTTCCAACCCCCCTGCCATGGGCAGGGACACCCCACACTAGATCAGCCTGGCCAGAGCCTCAGCCAGCCTGGGCTTAAACATCTCCAGGGCTGGGGCCTCGACCACCTCCCTGGACAACCCAGTCCAGGGCTTCACCACTCTCATGGGGAAGAACTTCCTCCTCACATCCAGCCTCAATCTCCCCACCCCCAGCTTCATTCCATCCCTCCTAGTCCTATCACTCCCTGAGATCCTGAGCAGTCCCTCCCCAGCCTTCCTGGAGCCCCCTTCAGATCCTGGAAGGCCACAATGAGGTCACCTCGGAGCCTTCTCTTCTGCAGACTGAACAGCCCCAACTCCTTCAGTCTGTCCTCACAGCAGAGCAGCTCCAGCCCTCTGCTCATCCTCCTGGCCCTGCTCTGGACACCTTCCAGCACCTCCAGATCCCTCTTGCCATAGGGGCTCCAGAACTGGAGGCAGTACTCCAGGTGGGGTCTCCCCAGAGCTGAGCAGAGGGGGAGGATCACCTCCCTTGCCCTGCTGGCCACACTTCTGCTGCAGCCCAGGAGAAGCCCAAGGTGGCCCTGCAGGGCCTGGGTGTAAGCACTGCGGGCAGCGGCAGGGCTGTGCCGGCGCCGTGCTGCTCCCTACGCGTTTGTGTATTGCCCGCAGGCAGAGCCCTCTGAAGTCAGGCCCTGAATGGTGCCTCGCTTATCATGACAAAGAGCCCTGCCACGGCAGGATGGGCGCCAGGATCACCCTCTCGGGCCCTAACCTGCCTTCCTAAGCCCCACACCCCGGGGGCACGGCAGGCCCACAGCCACACCCCGCTGCTGCTCCTCACAGCCCGCAGCCCCGCGGGGCAGTGGCAGCCCGGGGCGAGCTCAGGAGGAGCAGCAAGATGAGGCCGGGGCAGCGCTGCCAGCCCCGAGAGCGGCGGACGGGAGAGGGGCTCACACCCACCGCCCCGCTGCCGGGGCGCCCCGAGGGGAGCCGGCGGCCTCGCAGGGCCCTGTAGGCCCTACCCCTGCGGCCCCGCGGGCCGGGCCGCCGCGCAAAAGGAGCGGCGCTGCCGGGCGGGCCCGCAACCGGCGCTGCGGGGCCCTCGACGCCCCCGGGGCGGCTGCGAGGCGGCGCGGCGCTTCCCCGCCTTTTCCCTCCAAAACCACGCCAGGCCCTGCGTGGCGAATCTGCGGGCAGCGCCCCCGCGGCCGCGCCGGCTTCCCGCGGCCCCAGAAAAGAGTCAGGCGGGGTCCCGGCAGCGGCGGCGTGGGGCTGGTGTGGCGAAACGGGGTGACTCGGCGCGGGGGGCGGCAGCAGTGTGCCGCCGTGAGCCGGTGGCGAATCTGCGGGCAGCGCCGCGGCCCGCTCTGCCGTTCACAGCAGCTTGAGCGTGTGGGGCGCTCTCGGCTCCTTCCCCTCCCCGCGCCGAGAGTGGGCAGGGTCTGCCCGCCGTGATGGTTCGAACTAGCCAATGGGACGCGGCGTTCCCCCCGCCGAGGCCAATGAGCGGAGGAGGAGGTGGTGCCAGCGGGGTAGGCTGCACCGCCCCCCGCTCGCATCCTCTCGGCGGTGCGAACGCGACCATTTTGCGGGGGGGATCGTCGAGCAGCAGCGACCGCGGCGGCGGCGGAGGAGCGGTGACCGGGGGCGGGGGGGGGCCGCGGCCCACGCAGAGGAGCGGGTGTCTCCCGCGGCGGGGCGCGGGCCGGCGGCGGCAGCGCCCGAGGGAGAAGAGGCGGCTCCGGGAGGCGCGGCCTGAGGCACTGGGCCCAGGGCTCCCGCTCGCTCCGGGGAGGGGACGGGCGACGCCGAGCCCGCACCAGGCGACCGTTTTTTCTTTCCTCCTTCCCCTGAGCACTGGGCGACGTCCCCAGGGCCGGGCCCGAACCGCTGGGGAAAATGTCCAGGCCTGTCAGGTGAGTCCTTGGCGGAGCGCGGAGGCCCCGCTCCCGCCTCTCCTCCCACCCGCGGCGCCAGCGCTGCCTCCCTCTTTCCCTCCCTCCCTCCTCCCGGGCCCGGCCCCCGGCGGCGGGCCGGCGGTGTAGGCCCTCCCGCACGCCTCGCCGCAGGCCTCGCCGCAGGCCGTGCCTGGGGCAGGGGCAGCCCGAGGCGGGGCGGGGCGGGGAGCGCGGGGCAGGCTCCCGCGGGGCGGCTGCGTGGCCGTGGGGAGCAGAGCGGGCGCGGCGGCGGGGGCAGGGGCAGGGGCAGGGAGGCCGCGCGGCTGCAGCGGGGGCCGTGGGTTGGATTCTCCCCCCTCGCATCCCCCTGCTTTTTTATTTTATCCCTGCGACTTGGGGGTGTTTAATTGTCTTCAATTCGCAACGCGCCCCGTTGCAAGCCGGGCCTCGGGTGATGTGCATCGCATCGCCCTGGGCGTACCGGAGTTGGGGGGAGGGGGGGGGGGGGAACGGGGAGGGTGCAGCCCTTTTCCCTGCGCCGTGAGGGGGGTGCGAAGGAGAGGCCGCCCCCAGCGTCCCACATTTTCTAACGGGGGGGAGAAAAAAAAAACCCCAAGTGAATCGCGACGATCCAGCGTGACCCACTTCGTGCAGAACGGGCGGGCCAGAGGCGGTGTTCGCCAGCCAGGCCTCTGTCGCAGCCCCCCGCACCCTCTTCCAGCAGGCTGGGGGGCGGTGGTGGTGGTGGAAGCAGACCACGCTGGCTGGGGGAGGGGACACGCATGCAGTACGCCGTGACCAGCGAGGGTCTGGAGGAGAGGGGCTGTGCATAGAAGTTAAACCACGTTTAGGGGAGGAGTTCGGAGGAGCCGCCCCCTCTGGTGGGAACAGCGCTGAACACACGCCCTTTTCCTCTCGCCTGGTAGCGAGCTGCTCTCCCCGGGTCGGTTTCCTACTGGTGTTTCCCCCTTTCCTCCCCTCCTCTCCCCCGAGATGACTGATTTTAGGTCGTGGGGGAGGAGGAAACCGTGGGGCGTTTAGCTAAGCGGGCTGTGTCCCCTTCAGCAGGTAGGTGGTGGTGTCTCTGTCTCTAGTTGGACCCGCGGTGTGGGGCTGCAAGGGAACCTTCCACTCTTGAGTGATCCCTTTGCACACCTACGGCACAGAGAACTTCCCTCCTGAAGGAGCTGAAGGCTTCCTGAGGGTGGGGAGTGTGTTCTCTTTCACTTCTTTCTGGGAGGTGCTCAGAGAGCCAAGTTGTACTTTTGGTTGCCTGTATGGATAAGGTGGGAGGTTTGTCAGGTGTCCTTTGCATGCCCTGATTCTGGTTTTCATTCTGGAGCTATTTCAAAGAACTGGTTGCACTTTTGTTCCCAGTAAGCCTGATCTAGGGTGTTTTAAGAGTAATAAGCAGGGAATTTATTGTGGCTGTAAAACTTAAGTCTTTACATTTCTGGGTAGTAGCCTTCATATTTAAGTAATCTCTCTAACATGTGAGAGTTTAAAGACCAGTGGAAACCAGGACTGCTGTGCTAAGAAGGGAGGTTTGGTGCAGTGATTAGTGAAGCTTGGGGTTTATTGCTCTTTTTTTTTTCTCCCCTGCCCTGCAGTGCATTCCCGTAGGCAAAGCTAAGGGTGAATAAAGCTCAAAAGTTCCAGCCTTAGGGAATTGTTGTGGGTGCAAAAGGTGGATTAATAGGACTGGGTGTATACCCTGGGTATGGCCTTCTGTGAGGCAGGGTGTTGGAGAACTAGTGGTGTGATCTTGGATGACAGTGCCTGTGTTCTGAAGTGGCTTTGCTGCTCGGGCTGACAACTTCAGTGTGTGTTCAGCTGGTGGTTCCCTTGCCAGCCCCCGGGGTCTTGCTACAGATAAGGAAAGTGTATCTTTAAAAAGTGCAGCTCCTAAGGCTTCTGATATTAAGTAACTTGAGTAGTTCTAAACAAGAAGTAACTAGAATAAAGAAATGTAGAGTCTTTCAGTGTTGTGAAAGGTCTGAGTTGTCTTACCCTTGAGCTGACAGGCAGTGGGGCTGCAGGAAAATGAAGTGCCAAAGTCCAGCAGCAAACCTTTTGGGCACGTGTCAGGAATCAGATCCAGCACTCTGCTATCTAACAGCCCTTTCAGGGGCAAAGATGTGAATGTCCAGTGGCTGGGACATTGGATTGCCCTCTTGGTAGCTGCAGAACTCTCCCAGTAGATACCAAAAAACTTGGTGGCTGCAGAACTCTCCCAGTAGATACCAAAGGACTTGGTGGCTGCAGAACTCTCCCAGTAGGCACCAAAGGACTTGGTGGCTGCAGAACTCTCCCAGTAGGCACCAAAGGACTTGGTGGCTGCAGAACTCTCCCAGTAGGCACCAAAAGACTTGAGAAATTGGATCATTTATCCTTTTTTTTCCTGGCTATCTCAGCTTATGGTTGGTAAGGTGGAAGGGAAGGGTGGTGAAAGGTTCCTCATCAGAGGGAAGATGTAAAGTTGCAGAAGTATTAGAATAGAATAAACCAGGCTGGAAAAGACCTTTGAGATCATTTTATGCTCTTCAGTGGTGTTTGGAATGAAGTTGTCTGCCAGTTTGCAGTGAGGATAAATGCACCTAAAACAATGACCCTAATAAAGTCCAACACTGATCCTCAGTTTTTGCTCCACTTGTCTATAAGGTACTCAGTCTGGTTGTTGAGGTCAGTTCTTGAGCTTCAGAAGTAGTAATAAAGTCCTGGGGATTCCAGACTTCACGTGCCTGGCACTTAGGGCCAAGGACTTTCCACACAATTAAACTTCTGGGTGGACAGTTGTGGTCTCACCACTCCTGCTAGAAAAAACACAAGGAGTGAAATGTGAAGGCCATCGCAGATGTGGAGCCTCTGATCTCGTGGCTAACTCTTCTGAAGTACTGCAGAGGGCATCTGATGGTTGCATTTCCATATCCCTGGCCTTGAATACCAATGAAATGGGCTCGAGCTGCTGTTTGTGTGTACGCCATCAGTGAAGGTGTTTTGAGCAAGGATTCTGTCTTCAAACTGGATGGAGCTTCCCTCTGCCTTCCCTGCCTGGTGGCTTTGACTCGCTGGGTACTCCTGCAGGCCTTGCAAGATGCAGGCTGTGGGCAGGTGTGGAAATCACAGGGGATTTTTGTTTGTTCGTTGGAAGATTGAAGCCAGTTAGGAATTGATCTATTTCAGTGCCTCCAGGCTTTGCAAGTCTGATTTCTCTTTGTTGGTACCTCTCGCAGCTCAGCCTTGCTTCGGCACTGCAGTGGAAGGAAGGTGATCCTTTGAAATGTTACTGCAAGGGGGGAAAGTGTATTTATTTAGTAAATAAAATGTAGCTTGTTACCAGTGTCGTACCTGGATGCCCTCAAGGATAAACGTTGTGCTTCTGGAAAGCTTCCAAGGGCTAACAGGGAAGCCTCACTTCTTGGGGCCTGGCATTTAACTTGAGTAATGATGTGTGGTCGTGTCCAGAGATAAGCTGGAGACAGTTTCCAGATGAGTAATAAGATACCATCCTTGCTCTGAAGAGAAACAGAACAAGGTAGGAGTAGGATCAAAATCAAAATACACTCCTTCCAGAATTGATTTTGCTGTGTGTTTTGGGGGGGTTGTTCCCCTCCCTGCTCTGCCTGAGAAGGCTTCTGTGCTGTAGTCAGGCTCAAATGGATGGGCACAAGGCTGCTTCAGTTGTTGCTGCATCATGGAGTTGTTTTGTGGAGTTTCAAGATGGGTGTCCCTAAAAATGATGCAGGTGCCATGAGCAGTGCATGGTTCTGACAGATGTTTCAGACCAATGACCTCTGTAACTGGGAGCCTCTGGTTGGTGAGTCCCACCTGAGCGCAGCTGTGCCAGCTGTTAAGTGGAGTGACACCAAAGTGATGTGGTTTAGGTCCCTAACTGTGTCAAGCTGTGATGCAGAATTGCAAGTCAGTGTTCATCCAGGGCCTAAATCACTGCAGATTTGCTGAGCACAACTTGGTGGAAGCCTTCCCTAGCTGTCTTTTTTTCCCCTTATCTGTGCGTTCAAAAAGCACCAAAGGCGTGGGTTTAATGCCCATAGTTACTGATAATGTGGGAGCTGGAATGAGAGCTAGAAAGTGAAACTGGCTACTCCCCAAGCTCTTGCAGTGAGAAGGGTCCATAGCTCTTCACAAATCCTTAGGTTAATGGTTCTGTTGGGTGCAGGCTGTAGTTAACAACAAAGGAGCATTTAATCTGTCGTTCATTTCACTCGCCACATTGTGTCAGGGGGTGGGTGGTTACTTCTGACAACAGTTTGGCCTAAACATTCTTCCCCGGCGCCAGAAGAGATCGGTTAGCAGCCTTTTGCAGCCTCCCCGTGGCATTGCTTCTCAGAGGATGTCTATTTTCCTTACACTTGGCCTTACTTGTGGATTTTAATACCTGTGGAAGTACCTAAGGATCTGACCATCCCCTTGTGAAAAGCTCTCTGAGACACTGACTTAGAGACTGAGGGTTTAGGGACTTGCTTAGCTGTAAGTGGAACTCTTACTATACAATCCTGAGTTGCTTCTGTAGGCATTTAGCGAGCCTTTTAAAGGTTAATGTTTCACTACAGCTCCTCTTTGCAAGCACTTACTTAGCAATGTCACACTCCAGGATTCAATAAGAGCTCGGAAATGCACAGTACCTCTTACAGGACGAGTTACTTAAAAGATGAGTTACTCTTTATCCCACAAATACTGCATGGAGAGCTGTTACCAAAACTATCAGGCCCTGGCTCCAAACCTTTCTTCCTCACATCAGTAGAATTGGCAAGCCAGTCTCCTTTAAATTTCAGTGCCTGTTTTAAACCAGATTGGCCAATACCCATCCCAGCTGCCTCCTAGGCTGTCTTTTTATGCTCTGACTGAACATAACAAATAGTTTATCTCTGCTTGCTTGCCTTAACATCTTGGTTTTGCTAGTGCCAGAGAGATATACTGTACCTTGACCAACCCAGCAATATTTCTTCCTGGCTCTTAACTCCAGTGAATCCCTCTGCTGTTTTTATCACCTTGGTGTAACAGAAGATGGGGTCTGCCTTTGCAAGCTCATTAAGCATTTCACATCGGTGGAACCCAGTGCTGTTGGCACTTCTGAAGAGAACCACACTTGGTGCAAGTGGGGTGGATGATGAGTGTAGAGTGAGGAGGGTGGCTAATGCAGGGTGGTTTGTTTCAGCCCTTGTGAGCTTCACTGATTACGTTGGGAGCACTTGCAAGTTTCTATCTTCAGTAGTGTCAGTGTAGAGACTCCTTTCCTCCACCCTGCTTGCCTTGCAAGATAAGATAAAGCAAGCTGAACAGATAGCTTCTCTGGGTTGTTCCAGTGCTTCACCACTCTCATGGTGGGGGTGGAAATTCTTCTTAATGCCTAATTTAAACAGAACTTCTTCCCATTTGAAGCCATTACTCCTGGTCCTGTCACTCCATGCCTTTGTAAACAGTCCCCCTCCAGCTGTCCTGTATCCCCTTTCAGGTACTGGAAGGCTGCTTTAAGGTTTCCTCAGAGCCTTCTTTTCTCCAGGCTGAACAACCCTGACTCTTTCAGCCTGGGCCCATAGGGAAGCTGCTCCAGCTGTCAGACCATCTTTGTGGCCTGCTTCTCCCATGATGGCTTTTATGTTTGGGTGCTTGGGTTTTGGTACGAGTGTCACCCACCACTCCTGCTCACCAGGCTGTGAGAGCCAAGCAGGGTTTAGTTTCTAGCTGCCAACAGAGTGCAATGCTTGGGAAGAGGCAGGATGCTTTCCACAGGGACAGTTGTTTTCATTGCAGTTTGATCTGACTGCTTTTCATTTTCACTACATTATGGGTCTGGGGGAAAAAAATGTGGGATGAAGCTGTGCCTGACCAACTTACTACAAGGTGGCAATATTTGCCCAGGGAGGTGGTGGAGTCACCATCACTGGAGGTGTTTAGGAAGAGCCTGGATGGGGTACTTGGTGCCCTAAGTTGATTAGATGGTGTTGGGTGATAGGTTGGACTTGATCTCAAAGGTCTATTCTGCTCTATTCTGCTCTATTCTGCTCTATTCTGCTCTATTCTGCTCTATTCTGCTCTATTCTGCTCTATTCTGCTCTATTCTGCTCTATTCTGCTCTATTCTGCTCTATTCTGCTCTATTCTGCTCTATTCTGCTCTATTCTGCTCTGTTCTGCTCTGTTCTGCTCTGTTCTGCTCTGTTCTGCTCTGTTCTGCTCTGTTCTGCTCTGTTCTGCTCTATTCTGCTCTATTCTGCTCTATTCTGCTCTATTCTGCTCTATTCTGCTCTATTCTGCTCTATTCTGCTCTATTCTGCTCTATTCTGCTCTATTCTGCTCTATTATCTTCTCCATCTTGCTTGTTAGATAAGAGATGTCAGAAACCATTTACAGAGCATGTGGCAATTCTACTTCCCCCCCCCACATCAGAGGGAAATAATGCCTCATGTTTACAATCTATTTAACAACTTTATTCTTCATCAGCTACTTAGCAGAATCAACTTGGTGGGGTTGTTTTTTCACGTGTGGGGTGGGTCAGGAGGCAGCTTTCAGAAGGCTACCAACTGGAGCAGGAGTTGGAGCCCCTGGGCAGCAGCCCATGAGAGACTCTGCCAACAGCTGTACTCCTGGACTGATAGTGCCCCGTGCTCTGTAGCACGCTGCCGTTGGACTTTGCTCCACTCACACGTCCTGGGAAGCTTGGATGGGTTTCAACCTGTGGAAGTGTAATTAATGACTCCTCTTGCCTGCCAGTTGTTTGCTTGTTAGGTTTGCTGTTGAGGGGTTGACTTTTTTCAAGAGGCTTGGAGCTGGGTCAAGATGGAACAATTATGCTCCTTCATCTTTTTAAGTCTGCTGCTTTAAGCCATGAATGCAGCTACTTGTGCAGGAGGGCAGCTTGTAACTGGTTTCAAAAGGATCCACAGCCAGAACACAACAATGACTTTCAGGGGATCTTTTGGTTGAACAGCCCTTATCAGCAAGGCATGATGGAAATCACAAAGTGCAGCTCAGTGGTGAGAACTGAACGTGAAATTCAACAGTCTTGCATTGCAGTGACAGGGAAGGGCTTTGTAGTTTGTGTGTTGGATGGAGCTTGTTGCTGGCTTCTCTTGGAGGTGCTTCTCAAGCCCATGGTGCTGGGTGGATGACCTGATCTCTGTCTCATTGACTCTTCTAGCTGTAGAGGTGAGCTTGTGTGATGATTACTGGGAAACCAAATTCATCTTTGGCTTTGGGTCAAAAGGATTGTATTGGAAACTGTGTGTGGAGGGGGTGGGCTGAATGCTCTGCCTTCTTCAGCTGTGCCTCCTCATCTTCCAGGTCAGCTGTAAGAGATGGATGTTTGAAATCTGAGTTTGACTGAAGTGTTACCAGCTGCAAGTCAAACCTAATTCAGTTACCTTGGTTCCCTCGAGGAGCTGCATTGCAGGGCAGTTAGGTCTTATCAATAAAGTAATTGGGACAGGAACTGAGAAAACAGCCAGCAGACAACCAACACCTTGGGATTTAGGTTTTGCTCATTCATTTATTAAAGTTACAGAAACAGATCCAGTTTTGTTGGCAGTGATCTTGGTAGTAGCTACAGGGGTGGGGAGCTGATTTTGTGTAGAAGTGACCATTACATTTGCACTGGTAATGCCAGCTGCTTGCCTCTGCTGCTTTCAGTTTGGCTGGGGAGCAGAGAAGGTGCTGATGAGGTCAAGAAGGTATGGGTGGTCCATACTCTTTGGGTTAAATGTCTTCAATTTTCATGCCTAGGGATAGAGTTCAGTGTCACAGAATGATAGGGGATGGAGGAGATCCCTGGAGATCATCCAGTTCACCTCCCCTGCCAGAGCAGGTAGCACAGGGTGGCATCCAGGCAGGTTTAGAATGACTTCAGAGATGGAGGCTTTACCACCTCTCTGGGCAGCCTGCTCCAGTACTCTGTCACCCCCAAAGAAGTTCCTCCTCATATTTAGGTGGAACTTCCTATGTTCCAACTTGTGCTCCTTACCCCTTGCCCTGTCTCTGGGCACTGGAAACAGCCTGGCCTCACCCTCCTGCCACCCACCTTTTAAGTATTGATCAGCATTGATCAGATCCTCCCCCAGTCTTCTCTTCTCCAAGATGAAAAGCCCCAAGTCCCACAGCCTTTCTTCACAAGAAATGTTCCAGTCCTCTCATCTTTGTAGCCCTTTGTTGTACCCTCTCCAGCAGTCTCAAGCATTGTAAGCAGCTCTCTTAGATCTTCTTAAAGCATGAAAGTGATGAACTGAGAAAGCACCTGGGAGTGAAAACTTGGAGTGCTTTGGAAACAGGGCTCACGTGGGCAGGCAATTCTGAGCAGAAGATCTGAAGAAGCAGGGTTGTATGGAGAAGCAGAGGTTAAAAATAGCAGCCAGGAACTGTTTATTTCATTGATGATGGTATTTGTGCATCCCTTGGTGCATCCCTGGAACCCTGGTCTTGAATATCACCCCTTTGGGACAGGGAGTTAGGGGGAAGCACTGGCTTGAGGGTGAGGCTGAAGCGTTGTGTTTGTCTTTATCCTTGGGCTGCAGGCAGAGCTTTCAAGTAGTGCTTTTACTACTCCAGTGACAGGTAATGGTAGAGAATTTGAATGATAAAAGAACCACACAGCAGAGGTTCACATGGCTCTTCCTCACTGCACTTGTGAGCCTTAAGAGTGCTGCCTACCACTCCCAAACTCTCAGACTCCTAGTTCCAGCTCTGCTAACAGCTCCTGGGGAAAATGCTGGAACCACCATGTGCTCCTTGCTAACTTCAGAGCTGGAGGTGGCTTATTTGTAGAGAGCTTGGGGATGCCTTGGGGCTACAAATCCTGCACCAGAAGCAAGGACATGGCAGTTCCTTGCTGCTTTCAGAATGCTTTTGTTGATGAATTGCTAATGCCTGTTTATTTTCCCCTCCTTTTTTTTTAACAGGAACAGGAAGGTGGTTGACTACTCTCAGTTTCAGGAATCAGATGATGCTGGTAAATCAATCATTTCTTTTTCCTCACCAATATCCCATTCTTAAGTCAGAGCAGCTCCTTTCTTGCTTTGCCTGTGAATTGCTTTGCTTCCAGTTGCATCTCCAACTTAAAGCCTAAGGAGTTTCTGCTCTTCTGAGTCTCTGAATTGTTAATCAGGGTTTGAAAATGCACTGATTCTGGTATGGTTTGTATTAAACAAACAATGGTGATAGAAATCTTACTATTTAATGCCTGTATTGTTGGAGTGCCTCGAGGCTGTTGGCACCAACTGTTCTCTCCCTTGCTCTATGCTATGGTCTGTGGCAGAATCTCCTTGATGCCTACATGAAAATGTGTTCCATGTATTTCAGGGGGCTCTCATTAATCCCCCTTGTGTCAGGCCTTTCTGTGAATTGCTTCTCAAGGGTGGGGGGAAAGCAAGCAGGCTTTATGTTCTGTATGAATTACCAACATTTCTGGGAGCCATATGGAGCATGTTTTGTGTTCTTACCCAACCAGACATGCTGCTACTGTTTGCTGAGTGAGGTAACCCTGATAATTAATGGAAACAAATATGCAGAGTTCTCCACTGCAGCCCTGTTCCTCATCTTGGATGAGCTGTTGTGTAAGAGTGTAAAAAGTTAGGCTGCAGACTGCTACCCAGTGACATTTCCCCCCCACTTAGGACAGCAAATGAAGTGTTTGCTCTTGAAAACATCCAGAAATACATAGGGTCAGAGGATGGGAGGGGTTGGAAGGGACCTCTGGGGACCATCTAGTCCAACCTCTCTGCCAAAGCAGGATCACCTAGGGCTGGTCATACAGAATGTTTGGGGTTGGAAGGGACCTCTGGGGACCCTCTAGTCCAACCTCTCTGCCAAAGCAGGATCACCTAGGCCAGGTCACACAGAATGTTAAGGACTGGAAGGGACCTCTGGAGACCCTCTAGTCCAACCTCTCTGCCAAAGTAGGATCACCTAGGGCTGGTCATACAGAATGTTAGGGCTTGGAAGGGACCTCTGGAGACCATCTAGTCCAACCTCTCTGCCAAAGCAGGATCACCTAGGGCAGGTCATACAATGTTAGGGCTTGGAAGTGACCTCTGGAGACCATCTAGTCCAACCTCTCTGCCAAAGCAGGATCACTTAAGGCAGGTTACACAGACTGTTAGGGCTTGGAAGGGACCTCTAGAGATCATTTAGTCCAGTCCCCCAAATATTCTGCCTCCTCTAGCAGGGTTTTTCCCCTAGGGTATGTACTTCTCTTGAGCTTGGAGGAGGTGGTGTCTGAATATTAACCAGCTCTTTTGGACCCCCAGCCTTCTAGAGCCCTAGCCCACAGGACGCTTTAAGTAGACCTTTGAATAGGACAAAAGGAGTCCTCTTGAAGTCCAGGGTAGGTTTTTCTGTGTGATTCAAACCCATTTTGTACTCTCCCATCCAGATGAAGATTATGGAAGAGATTCAGGTCCCCCCTCCAAGAAAATCCGCTCCTCTCCCCGGGAGGCCAAAAACAAGAGGCGGTCTGGGAAGAATTCTCAGGAGGACAGGTAAAAGAAGCTCTTCATCTGTTACCAACATGTCTCCAAAGCCTGTCCTGTGTGTGGGGAGCAGTGCCTTCTTAAGAGGACTGATTGTAAGTGCAACTCAGGGCCTGCAGAGCTCTCAATCCCTCGGCTTGCATAACCGGCTTGGACGTTGAGGTGGTGCTTGTTGATCTGAGCAGACAGAGCAATCATGTGTAAAGTGCTTGTCACTAGTAGTGTGTCACTACAATAGCTTCTGGAGGTAGACAGTTGGAAGGAATAAATCTGAGTTACAAATATTGACAGCTAATGCAGTTACCCAGGTAAGTAGCTGGCAAGGTGAACTTCATTTTCCATGCTCTTCTCAGCATGTTCAGAGCATTCCGGTGGCTCAAGGTGTAGCAGCACAGTACAGTGGCAGTCAGGAGCAGGGGGCTGTGTTAGACTTGTGAGGCTTTGTTTCTCATTGCTAGTTCTAATTTATCAATGAAGTAACCTTGTTTGGGCAGCTGGGCAAGGTACAGGGCATGAAGGAGTCCAGAGGAAACAATGGCCTAAAGACAAGTGGGGGCTGTTAATTCAGGATACAACTTGATTCCATCATGTATAACTCAGCCATGGATTGGTGTCTAAACCATCCCCAGTCTAACTGGAAAATAAAAGCCAGCTGGATTATTGGTAGAAGCAGAAGGCAGTGCATGGTTCAGCTCCACCATGTTGTTGCCTGGTTGGTTCACTTGAGAGTATCCCAGCATGGAGGAGATTGGAAGTGACCTCTGGAGATCAGCTAAAGCAGGAGAACCACTGCAGCATTCCCAGAAGCACAGTGGCCAGGAGGGGGTTGGAATCTTTCCAGAGAAGGAGGCTCCACAGCCTCTCTGGGCAGCCTGCTCCAGGGCTCCAGCAGCCTCAGAGCAAAGGATTTTTCCCTCCTCTTCAGATGGAATCTCCTGGGTTCCAGTTTGTGCCCCTTGCCCTGTAACTGGGTGCCACTGAGAAGCAGCCAGCCCCATCCTTTTGCTCCCTACCCTTTAACTGTTGCTGAGCATTATTCAGATCCCCTCTGGGGCTGCTCTTCCCCAGGCTCAACAGCCCCAGGGCTCAGCCTTTCCTTCTCACAAAGATGCTCCAGGCTCTTCAGCATCTTTGTAGCCTCCACTGTATTATCCCCAGTAGTTCCCTGTCTCTCTTGGGGAACCCCAGGACTGGACACAGTACTCCAGATGTGCCCTCACTAGGACAGAGCAGAGAGAAACTTGGCTGCATGTCACATTGCATGCAGTGCAGAGTTTGAACATTCTCTTTCCAACCCTAGCTGCATGCACAGCTGGGTAACCCTGCTGTGCACTACCCAGGCAAAGTACAGGTGCCCAGCCTAGAGATCAGTTTGCTCTGTGAAAATGGCTGTTTTCCATACAGCACTGTCTGAATTTGAAGCTGACAGCAGTCAGACCCTGTCTTTCTCTCATTTTCAGTGAGGATTCAGAAGACAAAGATGTGAAGACTAAGAAAGATGATTCACACTCAGCAGGTAACTACCTCTGTGGTACTGATGGAGTATCTTCAAATTAAAGAGCAGTTTGCAAGAGTTACAGGAGTAGGGTTTGACAGAGGAGAGAGAGAGAGTTCTGAGAGAGCAAAATGCACTTTGCTAACACCTGTGTCTTAAACTTGATGTTGCCTCTACTGCTGCTTCTTCCAGCCCTGGTTTGGGTTCTCATGTTGTGTGTGCTGCAGTTTGTCTTCACAGCTGTGTGTTAACCTCTTCCTCCTCAGCCCTCCTCCACATCTCAGAATGATGCAAAGCCCCTCATGTTCCTACCTTTTCCTTCCAGATGAAGATTTTGGCAGTGAAGATGATGACCTAGGAGCAGATGATGGCAAAGCTGACAGTGACTATGAGAGCTCTCAAAAAAGCAAAAAAGGCAAAAAGGCCAAACCAGAAAAGAACAAGAGAGCAGCTTCCAAATCCAGGAAAAGGCCTGCAGGTAAAACACAAAAGAAGGGCTGTGAGTCTTTGCAGGGAAAGATGCTGCCCTGGATTGTTGTTGGGTTACAGAAAGAGGTTTATTGGGTTGAAAGGGAGAGTTACAGAATAGAGTCACAGAGAGCTTTGGGTTGGAAAGGATCTCTGAAGCTCATCTAGCCCAACCTCATTGCACAGAGCAGAGACACCTTCAGCTAGAGCAGGTTGCTTAAAGCCACAGACAATCTGCCCTGGGAATGGTTCAAGGCATGTGGCTTCTACTACCTCTCTGGGCAAGCTGGGTCAGGGTCTTACCACCTTAGTACAAAAAACCTCTTTTTTCCTAGTCTGAATCTCCCTCTTTTAGTTTAAACTCCTGAGCCCTTGTCCTGTCACCCCTGGGACTGTGTTCTCCTCCCTCACTCTTCACTGAGCATCTTGATGAAGTTCCTCTTGAATGACTTGACCTTTGTCTTGGCCACCTGCTAGCTCAGGGCAGTTGAGGGGGGTTGTATCCTGTCTCTTCCTTACAACTTGGTGACTTTTGCTGCAGAGGACAGTGAGGATGAGAAAGAAGACCACAAAAACGTGCGCCAGCAACGGCAGGCAGCGTCCAAAGCAGCCTCCAAGCAGCGAGAGATGCTCATGGATGATGTGGGGAGTGAAGAGGAAGAACAAGAGGATGATGAGGCACAATTCCAGGAGAGTGAGTGGAAAAAAGTGGAAATCAATGTGGCATGGGTGTATTGGGTTGTGAGTTTATGGGGCTGGCCAGACAGCAAAAGGAATGCTTTAAGTTGGAAGGAACCTCAGAGATCATCTGCTCCAACCTCCTTGCCGTGGGCAGGGAAACCTCTCAACTACACTCAGCTGCTCAAGGCCTCATCCAGCCTGGTTTTGAACACTGCCAAGGAGGAGGCAGCCACAACCTCCCTGGGCAGCCTATTCCAGACTCTCACCCTCCCTCCTACTGAAGAACTTGTTCCTCAGCTCCAGTCTAACCCTGCTCTGCCTCAGCTTCAAACCATTCCCCCTTGGCCTGTTGCTAGACCCCCTTATGAAAAGCCCCTCTGACAGTGAAGAGATGAAGTTGTCCTTCATTGATCACTGCCTGTCTGCCCAGCAGACCAAGCTGATGCCTTTCACATCTAGAATTGCTGTCCAGAGTCTGCAGCAAAGATTTACAAGTGCCTGTAAGCAGCCCTAAAGGATTACACTAAAAGTCTCAGTGCTTTCTGCTACTTCTTGTTACCCCATGGGTTTTGAGGCATTGATGAAGCTTTCAGAGGGTGACCAAGTACTTTGTCCTTGATTGGTCAAAGTAGGACAGTTTGTTTGATAAGAAAAGGTGGAGTCAGCTGGTGATGAACCACAGGAAGCTCTTGCAATGCAGAGTGCAAAGATGATCTTAGGATGGAGTCAGAACATCACTGAGAAGATCACTGAACTTCTCTGTCAAGAGATTGTCCTTTGAGATAAGTGGCTTATTGAGGAGGTAGAGCATAGTATCACAGAATCAGTCAGGGTTGGAAGGGACCACAAGGATCATCCAGTTCCAAGCCCCCTGCCATGGGCAGGGACACCCCACACTAGATCAGCCTGGCCACAGCCTCAGCCAGCCTGGGCTTAAACACCTCCAGGGACAGGGCCTCAACCACCTCCCTGGACAACCCATTCCAGGGCTTCACCACTCTCATGGGGAAGAACTTTCTCCTCACCTCCAGCCTGAATCTCCCCACCTCCAGCTTCATTCCATTCCCCCTAGTCCTATCACTCCCTGAGATCCTGAGCAGTCCCTCCCCAGCCTTCTTGTAGACCCCTTCAGATCCTGGAAGGCCACAATGAGGTCATCTGGGAGCCTTCTCTTCTCCAGACTGAACAGCCCCAACTCCTTCAATCTGTCCACTTTGTCCCACCAGTGCTTTACCCCAGCAGTGTGAAATCTGCTGTGCCAGGTTTCTGTGGCACAGTAGACAAGTGGAAGCTCCTCAGGTCCCAGTTTAATTGGCCGAGCTCTGAACTGTGTCTTCTTCCAGAAACTTACATTTTGTTGTGCCCAGCAGATTCAGGAAGTGATGAAGACTTCCTCATGGAAGATGATGATGACAGTGACTATGGCAGTTCAAAAAAGAAGAACAAAAAAGTCTCCAAGAAATCCAAGCCAGAGAGGAAAGAAAAGAAAATGCCCAAGCCCAGGCTAAAGGCTACAGGTGAGCTGATGGCAAGGGAGTTAAGCAGTGTGCCTTAGGGGCTGGGTTTTTCCTGCTATGTGAGGCTTAACAAAAAACTTTGAGCCAGTAGACAGTCACCTAAAATGCTCTTTTATGATTTAAAGCAGCAGTATGAAATAACAAGGTGGCTTTAACTTCTAATGAGAGGCTGAGTTGGTTCCTTGGCAGACACCAAACCTTCCCTCTTGAGATGCTGCAGTCTGACTTTTGTGTGTGTCTGTCTCACAGCCAAATCATAGAATTCCTGGCTTCTTTTTGTTTGGTTTTCTTTTTTTTTCCAGACTTAAGCACTTTGTAATGTTTTCAGGGTGGAGGAAGGTGGAGGAATCTGACCCAAAAGGAAATTTGATGCAGGAAGTCTAAAATCAAAATAGGAATAGAATAGAATAAACCAGGTTGGAAGAGACCTTCAAGATCCAGCCAATGTATGGATGGGTTTGAGCAGAGGCTAGTTCTGGCAGCTTGTTATGGCATACCCAGGAACTAGGCAGGGCTTGCAATTAGTTTTGAGATCTTATTAGCTAACTTTCCATAGACTCAAAGAAAGCTGAGGTTGGAAGGGACCTTCAAGACCATCTAGTTCCAACCCCCCTGCCACAGGCAGGGACACCTCCTTACTCAACCGACTTGCTCAAGGCCCCATCCAACCCTGCTTTGAATACTTCCAGCCTTGGAGCCTCTGTAAGATCTCTGGCAACCTGTTGCAGTGCATCAGCACCCTCATGGGTCAGAATTTGTTCCCAGTGTCTCACCTAAATGGAGCTTCTTCCAGTGTGAAGCCATTCTCCTGAGGGCTGTCACTTTTCAGCTCAGCTTTACTAAGGAGGAGCGTTCCAAGAGACCCTGTGTGCTATGGTCAAAGTGAAATGAAGCCTGCCACTGGAGCCTCTTGGAAATACTGTTTGCATGAAGCCATCTGACTTTTGTTTATAGAACAGAATAGAATAGAATGAACCAGGTTGGAAGAGACCTTCAAGATCTTGTCCAACCTATCATCCAACCCAGCACCCAACCAACTAACCCATGGCACCAAGCACCCTGTCAAGTCTCTTCCTGAACACCTCCAGTGGTGGTGACTCCACCACCTCCTTGGGCAGCCCATTCCAATGGGCAATCACTCTCTCTGTGTAGAACTTCTTCCTAACCTCCAGCCTAAACCTCCCCTGGTGCAGCCTGAGACTGTGTCCTCTTGTTCTGGTGCTGCTTGCCTGGGAGAAGAGACTAACCTCTGCCTGTCTACAACCTCCCTTCAGATAGTTGTAGAGAGCAATAAGGTCACTCCTGAGTCTCCTCCAGGCTAAGCAACCTCAGCTCCCTCAGCCTCTCCTCACAGGGCGGTGTTCCAAGCCCCTCACCAACTTTGTTGCCCTTCTCTGGACACCTTCCAGCAAATCAAACTCCTTCCTAACCTGAAGAGCCCAGAGCTGGACACAGTACTCGAGGTGTGGCCTAACCAGTGCAGTGTACAGGGGCAGAATGACCTCCCTGCTCCTCTTGGCCACACTGTGCCTGATGCAGGCCAGGATGCCATTTGCCTTCCTGGCTGCCTGGGCACACTGCAGGCTCATGTTCAGCCTACCATCGACCAGCACCCCCAGGTCCCTCTCTGCCTGGCTGCTCTCAGCCACTCTGACCCCAGCCTGTAGCACTGCCTGGGGTTGCTGTGGCCAATGTGCAGCACCTGGCACTTGGATGTGTTCAACCTCCTGCCCTTGGCCTCTGCCCATCTGCCCAGCCTGTCCAGGTCCCTCTGCAGAGCCTCTCTACCCTCCAGCAGCTCAACTCCGGCCCCCAGCTTGGTGTCATCTGCAAACTTACTGCTGATGGACTCAATGCCCTCATCCAGATCATCAGTAAAGATGTTAAAGAGCACAGGGCCCAGCACTGTGGGGCACACCACTGCTCTTGTTTGTTTGGTTGTTTGGTGGTGGTGGTTGCTGATCACAACTTTGATTGAAGCTTCTTTTCTTTTGCCAGTGACCCCCAGCCCAGTGAAAGGCAAAGGGAAGGCAGGTCGCCCCACAGCTTCCAAGGCAACAAAAGAGAAAACCCCATCCCCCAAAGAAGAGGATGAAGAGCCTGAAAGCCCCCCAGAGAAGAAAAAATCAGCCAGCCCTCCTCCAGAGAAGTCAGGAGATGAGGGATCTGAAGACGAAGCTCCCTCTGGTGAAGATTAAAGGGCAGTTGAAGTCAGGGGCGGGGTGGGGGTGGGGTTGGGGGGGAGGGAATAAAAATCTTTGGTTAAAAAAGAAAAAGAAAAAAAAAAGAAAAGGAAAAAAAAAAGGAAAAAGGAGAAAAAAAATAAGAAAAAAAAATTTAAAAACAGGGGAGAAAAAAAAAAAAAGAGGAAAAAAAAAAAAAGGGCAAAAAAAGGATAAGGAAAAGAAAACTTCCCTAGGGGTAGAACACGGTTTGGGCTGTGGCTTGACTCATGGGCTTTGAATGCTGTCTTTCCTTTCAGCTGTTTCATACAGTGTATCCTTTTTGGTTTGGTTTTTAATAAGAGGAAACCCTTCTCCAGTCAGATTTTTTGTTGTTGTTGTTGGAGTCAATGTTCTCTGTTGGCCATTCCGTTCTCCCTCCCCTCCTCCCCTCCTCCCCGCTCTGAAAGCCATCCGAGACAAATGGAGCAGACCACTCAGTCAGTTAGCTTCTGGCTTTTTCCTTGGTGGTGTTTCTTCTGCCTGTTCTTTGAAAGGGATATTGCAGCTGTGAAGCAATAAGATTGGAGCCTGATCAGGTGGGGCAGCTCTCATCCTTCCTCAGTAGAACTGATTTTGCCAGCGCTGCTGGAGGAGTTCCTTTAAAGCTGTTGCTGTAGCTTGGGCCACGTGGGGAACAAAAGTGAAGCTCTGCTTGAACGAGCTTTAGGTGATTCCAAAGCTTGAGTTCACTCAGAATAGTTGGGAGAACTCCCAGTTGAGGAGGAGGGAACAACATGGGGAGGAACTTTGTGTTTCTTGGATTCAGGCACGTTTTTGATGGAAGGCAATCAAGAGGCTTGCAGAAGATGATCCACTGTCTTCAGGCTCTGCAGTTAGGGTGCAAGAGCTTTTGTCTATGGATTCCAGACTCTTCTGCTTCAGGCAAAGTGCAGATCATGCTATACAAATTCAACCTCCAAGCTCCTCACATCCATTCCCCCTCCTTTTTTCCT
Organism: Melanerpes formicivorus; assembly: GCF_026170545.1. Classification (NCBI taxonomy): domain Eukaryota; kingdom Metazoa; phylum Chordata; class Aves; order Piciformes; family Picidae; genus Melanerpes; species Melanerpes formicivorus. Next base: position 3,356,069 of record NW_027142398.1, read on the forward strand.
CCCAAGGCTGGGCAGAACAGGGGAGAGAAACTGAAAACCATGGTTTTTTCAACTCTTGTTTTCAAACTGTTTGGTTTCATCCAAGGTTGGCTATGGATGGGCAGAAGAGGGAAGAGAAATGGAAACCAGTTTTTGTTTTGAACACTGCTTTGCATTTGGTGTTGTGGGAAATGCCTTTAAAGGGTTTTTTTCTCCATGGGGGATAAAACTACCCTTAATGGGCAGTGTAAGCCTAAATTCTTCTGCTCTTGGGGCAAGGGAAGTCCTTTTGTCAGTGTGAAGCAAAGGATTCCTGTAATGCCCTGGTCAGTCTCTGATCCCATGAGCCACACTTGTTTTCTCTTCTCTCCCTCCACCTGTCCCCAGAGGCTCTGTCATCAAACCTCTCAGCCTCTCCACTTGTCCCCAAAGGCTCTGCAGTCAAACCTCTCCAGCAGCAGTTTTGGACAGCAGACTTCCATGGGGGTTGAACACCATCGTGATACCACTACCCATTCCTTCATCCTTCCATCCCACAGCCGTTTGGGAGGCTTTGCTCCCACATGGACAGGGCTGCTTCTGACTGGTACTGGTCAGCACTCTGCTCCCTGAGCCTAAAAACTGCTGACCAGGGAAGAGTGTGCAAGGCTGAAACTGGGAGGAAGTGGATTTTGGAAGCAGTGGAGCAGGGCTATCACTTAGTAAGAAAAGCAGGATGTCCCTCCAAAGGCAAGACACTTGAGATGTGTCTGTGTGCTGGGGGCATGCTGCTTTTATGAGGGCAGCCAGATCCTTTTGTTTGAACCTTCAAGCAAAACCCACAAAGCCTGGGGTTGCAAACCCTCAACCTGAGGCTGCTGCCAGCTTGGGTGGTGGAAATCCTGAGAACTGGACCTTCCTTCTCTTTAGTTTAGTCTGAAACCCTTTGTGCTTTGGGGGGGTGTTGCTCACAGTTAACTCAGAGCTGGCAAACTTGGCATCTTTCCCCCCCTCTCCTTTTTTTCCCCCCCCTCTGTGTTTTCCTTCTTTTTTAATGGTTTTTCTTTTGGCACACAACTACATATTTTGTAACCAGCCTCCTGAAGGTAACATAAGGCAGCTAATTAGTTGGGATTTCTGGTACCCAATGCTACCAGATTTTCTTTTCCCCATCCTATCTGGATAAGTTTTTTTTTCCCCAAGAGCCTTTTAGATGTGATACACTAAAATATAACCAGGGAAGGCCACTTGGCTGAGTGACATAGGGAAGAGGAGGAGGAGGAGGAGGCTGAAGATGCTGAGTGCAGTGTGGAGCCTCCAAGATGGAATGGGATGTGACTATAAACAGCCAAGTGATTGTCTTGTGTGATTCAGAGCCATGGGGTTTTTATTGAGGCTGGTAAATTACTTTACCTTGGCTTATAAAAAGAAGCTCTCTTAGCAGTTCTTCACCCTAATGAAACTCCTGTTGCAGTTACAATAAAGATGCTCAGTGTTGCTATTGTAAATCTTATTTCCCACCCCTCCTCTCTCCCCCCTCCCAGTTATTTTCAAGTGGTTTCTTTTGGCAGAGCAGCTTCAAGCTGGGGCTTGGGAGTATCAGGCCTACATAAGCAGTGGATGTAATCCCCCTCTCCTCTCTCACACCTCCCCACCTCCCATCTTTCTGGGAGAGCAGAGTCTTGCATTTCATCCCCTCCTAGCTCAGTGCTTCTTGGGTCACAGGGGAAAAAGAAATGGCCATGTTTGGGGTTGGGTTGGTTTTTTTTTGGTTACCCCTCCAACATTTAGATGAGACATGGGGAATAGCACACACCTGGTGCACTTAGTTGTTCCCCTTCTGGCCAGGCTGTTTCAAGCTCTTCTTGGATTCCTGTCTGTTGGGTTGAGGTTTTTTTTTGGTATTACTTAAGCATAGAACACCTCCAGCTGCTCTGGTCAGAGAGCAGCTTCTTCACCCACTAGATGAGATGTTCTGAAGAGTTTGAGTTCCTCTTCAGCTGCATTGTGGTAGTTTTGGTTTTGTTCCCCCTAACACAGTTAACTGAAAGCTGAGAGAACCACACTTCTAATGCCCTCAGTTCAGCTTTTGCACTGGGGTCATTTTCCACCTGCCAATTTGGTTGTAGCCTTCCAGCTCCCCAAACTCTTCTGCTTTCTCATGCCTTCATCTCTGGTGGCTGTGGTAGGCTTTGGGATGCTTAGTGGTGGAGCTGGCTGCTTAGTGGTGGAGTTTGTCACAAGCCAAACACTATGGAAGCCCTCTGCTTGTGTGGGATTTGGTGACTTGGAGGTTTTCCTGTTTGCAAACACTAAGCCCTAACAGTTGCCATTTTTATGGCTGGAGGAAACTAATCAAGGGAGAAGGTTTCTGGAAGGTTAATACATTGCTTTGTATTTATTCTTGTAGTAGCTGATCTTTTGCAGGAGTGGCAAACCTGAACCATTTTTGAATGTCCTTTTTTAATGCCTCTGAAGCGTTCTGGTCCCTTGGAGGGAAGCTGGAAAAAGGCCTTTCTTGGGGAGCACGGGACAGTTCTGCAGGGAGCAGAAAGCTCCACTCACAGGAGAAGGCTTTGAAAAGGTTGGCTTCTGTTCCACAGCTGTAATTTGTGGAGCCTTTGCAGAGAGGTAAATGGATTTGAGTCCCAAACTCACTTCATTTAGTGCCCAGCCCTCGTCTTAGGCCTAACTTCATTCTCTGTCCCGTCTCAATCTCCACCGCCGCAGTCACTCTTGCAGTTACATGCCAGTAAGTTCTGCCTTTAACTGGCCACAGGGCTTGGGCTGTTTAAAAAAAAAACCCACAAGAGAACAAAAACTGCAATTCCAATTTGGAGTTTCCATCCTGAAGTTGGTTTGCTTCAGCTTCTGCCTGATCAGCACGAGAAGGCCGAGCATGCGCCGAGCTCGGTGGGGTCCAGAACGGAGCGTGGGGTGAGAGCAAGGCTTTAGAAGCGGGGCAGCTGAGGTGCTCTGACTTCTGTTGGCTAATCCAAGCAGCCAAATAAAAACCAACCAACCTCCACCCCCAACCAACTGTGGGGAGAGAAGCAGCAACACATCCCTGGGTGACTTCTGCTAGGGACCCTCGCCAGCCCCCGGGGGGAACGGCTGGGGAGCCCGCTCGGCTCCTTTGCCACCCCCAGAGGTGGTGATGGCAGTGGGAGGAGATGCAGTGGCAGAAGGTGCACTTGAGTTCCTCTTTTTGTTTTGCTCTCTTTTTCCTCCTCTTCTTTTCTTGAACCCTCCACTGGTGATGGTCACAAAGGTACAAATGGAAGACACTGAATGAAGCACCCAGGTTAAAAAGGAGGGGAGGGAAGTAAAAGCTGTAACGTGCTGGAAGAAGCTTTTTTTGGGGGTGTTGGGGGGGGGTTTGTTTTTTGAGCTGTAGAAACTGGTGCTTGGCTTTTTATGTCAGTTTTTTGTTTTGGGTTTTACTCTCCTTGTTGGTGGAAGTGTTTATTTTTATAATGGATCATATTGTTGAACACATGGTTCTGGAGAGAAGAGACAAAAAAACAAGGGGGGTTGGGGGGGGAGGGGAAGGGAGGGGAGGGAGGGGAAAACACACCCAAACCAGCAAACCTAGGAGCTGATCCCTGAGGTTTAATGCTTGAGGAGCTTCATCTGGTGGAGGAGGCAGGGTCTGACCACGTGAGCAGATGGCTGTTGGAAAAGGGATGCTGACACCAAGCAGTTGCTGGATAGGATAGGTTAGGTTTGGGGAGTGGGGAGGAGGGGGGAGGGAGGGAGGAAGGGTGGTGTGTGTGTGGGGGGGTCACATCTATATGTGGAAATTATATATTCTATATGTATATGATCAAATAGAAAATGGTTGAGTTTTTGCTTGGTTGTTACCTTTTTTTTTCTTTCTTCTTCTTCCTTTTTGTCTTCCCTCCCCCTAAACTTTTTGACTATTTTCCTATACACTTTTGGGGAGGTTTAAATACAACTTGTGCAAAACTTGGTCTTTTCCCTGTTGGAAGTACTCTCTGAGGAGCATCCACAAGGGTCCTTTGGGACCCCTCCCCCCAAAAAAAAATAAAACCCCCAACAGGTTTTATCCTTCCGATTGGTTTGGGGTTTTGTGTTCAGGCTTCCCCCTTCAGCAGCTGCCTGGCAGTTGAATGTCTTTTCCTGGAGTTCTTTAGGGTAAAAAGAACCTAAACCCAGACACCACCCCCCAACCCCACCTCCAAACCACTTCTTGGAAGTCTAGTCCAGTTCTGACTCTGGTTTTAGCAACCACTATTGGAAGTGACTCTCCAGGCTCTGCCCCCCGCCTCGGGTCCCAGCGGCCTGAGCCCGCTCAGCGTGACTGCAAAGCCCACCCTTGTGCATATGCTTTGTATAGTGGGGAGGGAGGGAGGGAGAGGGAGGGGGACAAGGGGAGGGTTTTTTTATATATATATTTTGGGAGGGGAGGGGGGTGGTGGGATGGAGACATCCTCAATCAGCTTCAAGCCAGGATAATTGTGTGCAAAAAGCCCCCTCCCCACCCCCCCCCACCCCGAAGCGTTCTGCGGTGTGAGTGCGCGGGGGGCGAGCGTGGGAGCGTCTGCCGCCCTCCTTGGCCCCTTTTGTGTTCCTGAAGGTTTGTGAGTTTTACTACTTCTATTTTTCTCTTCCCCCCCTCCCCTTCTGCAGAAGCAATTGTTACAAAAGGAAAAAAAACAAACAAATAATAAATACTTGTAAATAAGAGCTACCTAACTTTTGTTTTGGTTTGAACCACGAGCATCGTCTCCCAGCGCACCCTTGAGCGACCGCTGTGGGAAGGGTAGGGAGGAGGAGGAGGAAGACTCCAGGTAGGGCCTTTGGGGGTTTCTTTTCGCGTTGTGGTTTGGGTTTTGCCTCTTAACCCAGCAAGGCATCCTCCTGCGGTATGCAATGAACGTCGGTCTGGAGGATTTGCCATCCCCCTGGTGGAGCTGTCGGAGAAGTGGCGCTCGCTCTCCGCGGTTCCCCCTCCCCGGAGCTGCGTTGGGAGAAGCGAAGCTCTTTGCTGCTCCCCTCCCCATCCCCTTCGAGGTCATTTTAAGAGCAGGCAGAGCAAGGAGGGAGGTGGGGGAGAGGAGAAAAAAAAGGGGGCAGCTGCAAACAGCATTCAGTGCTTGGAGTTTTAGGGGGGGGGGGAGCTGTGTGTGTGTGTGTGGACTTTGGATGCTCATCACCATACCCAAGGGGCTGGGGGGGGGGTCAGCAGCTCCTGCAGCGCCTCGACAGCGCCGAGACCCTTGGTGTGGTGCTGGGAGCTGAGTCTGAATGTAACCTTAATGCTTTATTTTAAGAGAAAAATGTAAAAGAAACACTTTTTAATTATTTTTGAGGGGGATGGGGGTGGGGTTGGGGTTGGGATTTCTGTTGGGGGTTTGGCCTTTCTGGATCCTTCTTCAAGGGGGTTGGCCACGCTGGTGAACTCTCTTAGGTGCAAAACGTTTCCTTGGTAGAACCTTGTGATGCTCTCTCTCTTTCTTTGTGTGTGTGTGTGTGTGTGCTCCTTTCATTTGGCATATTCCAGTCTCTCTTCTATGTACCTGCAAAGAAAGAAAGGTTAAACACAACACAAAAAGGCCACAAAAAAAAAGAGAGAGAGAGAGAGAAGGGGAAAAAGGTTAAAAAGATGAAATAAGAATAATAACAACAATGATAATAAAAGAACAAAGAAAATAAACCCCCAACCCTCCCCCCCCCTTTTTTGCTTTGCTTTTATTGAAAGGGGTTCCCAAGACCTGCTCCTGAGCTTTTGGAGAGGGGGGTTTGGGGATTGATTGATTGATTGTTTTTTTTTTGGCTGTGTATCCTTTGCTTGTATTTTGTATTAAAAAAAACCAAGAAACTGCAAGGTTAAAAAACCACAACACAAAAAACAAAGTGAAAGTAAAACCCTTTGTTGTTCAGCATGTTGGAATTGTGTCCTCTCCCCCTTCTCCCCCTCCTTCCCCCCTTCTAATTCTGTTGGAGGTTGGTTTGTTTTTGGTTTTTCCCCTCCTTGTTTGGGGTTTGGTTTTGGTTTAGGGGGGGGGGAGGGGAAGGAGGGGGGGAAATATATTAAGCAACTTCAATTCTTCTGTATCTTTTGGTTTGGGTTTTTGTTGGTTTTCTTTTGTAAACTTTTTTTGGTTTTGTTTAAAAATGGCTTTATAAAAGGGCTTTTATAACCCATGGCCAGGAGTTGTGTCTTCTTTCTCCTTCCCCCCTCCTCCCCAGGCTCACCACCCTCCCTGCTCTTCCCAAGGTCTCCCCTCCCCAGGCCCACCACCCTCCCTGCTCTTCCCAAGGTCTGATTCTGCTGGGGTGCTGGTTTGGGGTTGTTTGGGTTGGTGGTTTTTTTTTGGTGGTGGGTGAGGTAGTGATAGGACCAGGGGGAAAGGAATGAAGCTGGAGGTGGGGAGATTCAGGCTGGAGCGGAGGAGGAAGTTCTTCCCCATGAGAGTGGTGAAGGCCTGGAATGGGTTGTCCAGGGAGGTGATTGAAGCCTCATCCCTGGAGGTATCATAGTATCAGTCAGGGCTGGAAGGGAGCACAAGGATCATCCAGTTTCAACGCCCCTGCCATGGGCAGGGACACCCCACACTACATCAGCCTGGCCACAGCCTCAGCCAGCCTGGTCCAGGGCCTCAACCACCTCCCTGGACAACCCATTCCAGGGCTTCACCACTCTCATGGGGAAGAACTTCCTCCTCACCTCCAGCCTCAATCTCCCCACCTCCAGCTTCATTCCATTCCCCCTAGTCCTGTCACTCCCTGAGATCCTGAGCAGTCCCTCCCCAGCCTTCTTGGAGCCCCCTTCAGATCCTGGAAGGCCACAAGGAGGTCACCTCAGAGCCTTCTCTTCTCCAGACTGAACAGCCCCAACTCCCTCAGTCTGTCCCTCCAGCCCTCTGCTCATCCTCCTGGCCCTGCTCTGGACACCTTCCAGCCCCTCCAGATCCCTCTTCTCATAGGGGCTCCAGAACTGGAGGCAGGACTCCAGGTGGGGTCTCCCCAGAGCTGAGCAGAGGGGGAGAATCATCTCCCTTGCCCTGCTGGCCTCACTTCTCCTGCTGCAGCCCAGGCTCTGGTTGGCTTTCTGGGCTGCAAGTGCACGCTCTCCTTGATTTGAGAGATTGCAAAGCTTCCCCCTGGCCATTGTGCTCCTGGGCAAGCTGCTGTGGGTGCCCTGCTTTAGCAGGGGGGTTGGACTGGATGATCTCTAGAGGTCACTTTCAACCCCTAACATTCCATGATTCTGTGTTCACCTGAGGTCAGAGTTTGGGGATGAATCCCTTTGCAGAACTCGGGGGTTCTGTGAGGGGGGTGAGGCAGGTGCTGATCACAGCAGGTTGGGCAAGTGGAATCTTCCCCGTACCGCCTGGCAACTGAGGGGAAGGCTGCATGAAGTCACCTTGCCGTGAGAAGCACGGTCCCTGGTTCCTCAGGAGAGAGCCGAGGTTTAAATTACGCCTGTGAAAACTGCTGCTGGGATCAAGCCTTCCTCCCCAGTCTCGCTCCCACTGCCCTACCGCTTCCCCCAGCGCTTCGCTGCCTTGCCTGCTCTTCCCTTGCGGCCTGGCTGCGCCAGCAGGGGGCGCGCTCCGCCCCGGGCGCCGCGGGGTGTCCCCGAGCTCCTGCTGCGCCCCCTTCTGGCGCCGGGCGGTGCCAGCCGCGCTCCGGGCACGGGGCAGGCCGGCGGCGGTAGTGAGCGCTGCGGAGCCGAGGTGCGGGGCTCCGGCTGAGCCCGGGGCAGTGCGGCGCTGATCGGGAAAGCTGCCGGTCAGCGACCGCCGTCCCCGCAGCGTGCGGAGTGACCTGGTTCGGTGGCAGCGCTGGCTTCAGGGTAGGAGTCGATGTTCATTCAAAACCCAGCGGGATGTGCTCCTGTGTCACCTTCCCCAGGTGGCCCTGCCTCGACAAGGGGTTGGACTGGGTCATCTCCAGGGGTCCCTTCCAACTCCTCCCGTTCTGTGACTCTCTGATTCCGCAAGCTGTTCTTCTTCCTCACTGCCCCTGACCTTCAACCACCCTCTGAGGACGTGCAGCCTTTGGCTGCTTTTCTCCTCCAGATCGTTTGTTCGAGCCCAGGTTACTTCCAGGCTGCTCAGTCCCGTGGGCAAATGCTCTGCCAGCGTAAGTTAAGCGTTCCTGCTGGCTTTGGAGCAGTGTTTGCGAGGAATTCATTCCAGAAAGGGAAGCTTTGGCCTCTGAGAAGTGGACTCAGGTAGGGTTTTGTAACTACACCAAGTGCTGCCAAACCAAGGGGGGCGGGGGGGGGGGATAAGATTCCCTTGGCAAAGAATGCTGCCTTGTCAAGTTGGAATCTGACCGAGTTTTGCCTCAGGAACATCCTGTTTGTGTTGCTTTTGGTAGTGTTTGGTTATAGGATGAAAATAAAGTCAAAAGGTGGAACTCCAGATCAGATCTCCGCAGTGCAGCTTGTTTTGGCCCCGTTTAAGTGGCCTTGGAAGAGGAAGTAAATAGGACAAAGCTGATTTCGAGAGCTGCTGTTGTCTCCTTGCTCCATCTTGCATGGAGTGATTGTGGAAATTGAGCTATTTCCCAGAAAATTCCCTGTGCTTTAAGAGCATTTTTCTCTTAGGCACAGTTTCAATGCAGCAATCTATGAAGCAAAGAGGGTTGGGGGTTTCTTAACCTCTTTCCCTGGCATTTGAAGTCTGGCTGCCATGAGTTGGATAAATCCAGGGCAGAAAGCCATCACAAATGACCTGAATGCCTGTGGAGCTGCTGCAGAGCTGTCCTGGGGGTGCAGGGTGAGGAGGGGGAGAAGGTAGAGCTCTGGAAGGAAGGTGTCTGCTCACCATGCACTGATTGAGGAGCATTAAGTGTCTGCAGCGTTTGATGTTAGACTCGAGTTTGATCTGGGAGTGCTGTTGTGTCGTTCACAACCACATCCTGGGCTCACACACAGCTCCAGCTTCAGAGCTTTATGTTAGATCAGGAAATGGTTTTGTGTGGTTTGGGTTTTTCCTACCTCTTTCTGTAGATACAGGTCAGGTTCGAGCGCTGTGAGCCCGCTGCGGGCAGGCACCGGGCTGCACTCAGCCCCTGTGAATGAACCAGGGCAGAAAGGCAGAGCTGCTGCTGGGAGTCAGTGCTGGCTTAAAGTCTTCATGGAATCATGGACTTGTTTGGCTTGGAAAAGACCTCCAAGATCATCCAGTCCATTACACAACCGTGGCCCTTACACCTTGTCCCCAGGAGCCATGCCCACACACTTCTCGAGCCCCCTCCATGGAAGGTGACTCCACCACCTCCCTGGGCAGCCTCTTCCAACGCCTGACCGCTCTTAGTATCCAGCCTAAAGCCTCCCCTAGCATGGGAAGGTTCACATTGACCCCTTCAGGTCAAATTCAGCCCTTTGCCTTCAACTGTGGCTGCAGTTTGGCCTCCTGCTTGGCTTCTGATGGCCAACAAGGCAAACAATCTTGCCCAAAGTCAAAGCCATTTCCTCCTCTGCCTCTTCCAGCATGTTTCATCTACTGCTAAGTTTGGGTTGAGATCCAAGGCCTTGCTTTATGCTCCCCTCCAAGCCCTGCCAGCTGATCAGTTGGTTGAAGAACCTCTTGTCTCTCAGGCCCACTAACATTTGTGTTTGGAGGAGATAAGATAGCAGTCCCAGCAGCAATAAATATCCTCTTGTCACACTCTCCTCTTCTTCTTTTGCTTTCCCCTTAAGCCTTTCCCCTGCAGCAGTTTGGTTTGGGGTCAGCATTATCAATCAGTGGCTTCCCTGAGCCGTGGAGGCTGCAAGCTTGGCTCACGGCAGCCCTCTGCAAACACTTGTGATGGATTGGAGAGGTTCATGGCTGAGAGCTTCGATCCTCCTCAGGGTGGGGGGAGGATGTCAGCCCTGCTCTCAGGGTGGGTTGGGGTTTGCTTTGCCTTTAAAGACAAAGTTCTTTCTGCTTGGATTTCTTAACTTCTCTCCTTGCAGCTTAGTTTTCCTCTTTGGATTTTGAAGTTTCCTCTTTGGATTTTTAGTTTCCTCTTGGAATTTTCGTTTTTCTCTTTGCATTTGCAGTTTTCCTCTTTGGAGTTTTTGTTTTCCTCTTTGGGTGTTTTATTTTCCTGCTGGGATTTTTGTTTTCCTCTTTGGATGTTTAGTTTCCCTCTTTGGGTTTTCCTCTTTCCCCCTTTGGGTTTTCCTCTTTCCCTCTTTGGATTTTCCTCTTTCCCCCTTTGGGTTTTCCTCTTTCCCTCTTTGGGTTTTCCTCTTTCCCCCTTTGGATTTTCCTCTTTCCCCCTTTGGATTTTCCTCTTTCCCCCTTTGGATTTTCCTCTTGTTTCCCTCTTTGGATTTTCCTCTTTCCTCTTTGGATTTTCCTCTATCCCCCTTTGGATTTTCCTCTTTCCCTCTTTGCATTTTCCTCTTTCCCCCTTTGGATTTTCCTCTTGTTTCCCCCTTTGGATTTCCTCTTGTTTCCCCCTTTGGATTTTCCTGTTTCCCCCTTTGGATTTTCCTGTTTCCCTCTTTGGACTTTTCTGTTTCCCCTTTGGATTTTATTGTTTCCCCCTTTGGATTTTCCTCTTGTTTCCCCCTTTGGATTTTCCTGTTTTCCTCTTTGGATTTTCCTCTTGTTTCCCCCTTTTGCATTTTTAATTTTTCTCTTTGCATTTTTAACTTCCCTCTTTGGATTTTTGGTATTTTTATTCCCTAAATGGTCTCCTGAATGCTTCCTAAAGAGGACTCCATGATCCTCACCTCTGAGGACAGGCTGAGGGAGCTGGGGTTGTTCAGTCTGGAGAAGAGAAGGCTCCCAGGAGACCTTCTTGTGGCCTTCCAGGATCTGCAGGGGGCTCCAAGAAAGCTGGGGAGGGACTTTTGAGGGTGTCAGGGAGGGATAGGACTGGGGGGGATGGAGCAGAACTAGAAGTGGGGAGATTGAGATTGGCTGTGAGGAAGAAGTTGTTCCCCAGAAGGGTGGTGAGAGCCTGGCACAGGCTGCCCAGGGAGGTGGTGGAAGCCTCCTGCCTGGAGGTGTTTGCAGCCAGGCTGGAGGTGGCTGTGAGCAACCTGCTGCAGTGTGAGGTGTCCCTGCCCATGGCAGGGGAGTTGGAGCTGGCTGAGCCTTAAGCTCCCTTCCAACCCTGACAATTCCATGATCTTAAAAGGCTTTTCCAACCTTAATGATTCTCTTGTAGCCCTCTCCAAAGGATGCACTGAGTTTCTGCTTCACACTTTCTTCTGGATTCCCATGGGAACCTCCCCAGCAGTGCCTTGTCCCCATCACCCCCTCTCCTTTCCATGGGGCTCCTTGTAAAAGGGGAGTCTCTATCCTCCTGGTAGCCACCCTTTAGGTCCTGGTCCATGGTAATAAGGTCTCCCTTGAGCCTTCTCTCCTCCAGGCTGAACAAACCCAGCTCTCAATGTTCCTTCAGTGACCATGGCCACTCAGGAGGAGCAGCCCTGGCTTAATTGTGGTGGCAGAACTGGCTGATTGTTAGGGGGGGGGTTGTTTGTGTTTGGTTTTGGTTTGGGTTTGGATTTTTTGCCCCCAGCTCTTAGGTTTAGGCTTCTGCAAGAGTAAAAATGCCCTGTGAAAAAAAAAATCGAGGCAAGTGACAGCTCAATTCACTCCAGAAGAGGTTTTCTTTCCTCCTTCACAAAAGGAAATCAGGAGGGTAATGGCTGGTGCTGTGTGGCTGATCCCATTCTGACAGGGCTCATTACATCAGATTTGAGCACTCACTCTACCATATGGAAACAGGAGGGACTCTGTCTAGGACCACTGCTGGGGAAAGTCTCCAACCACGTTTGTGTGCCTTGACCCCCCCCCGGGCCATGCTTCCATTCTTCCTTTGTTAACCAAGTGATTTGTCGAGTGCCAGTGACCCCTTAGTAAGTCTGCTGAGCTGCTGCTGGGGCTGGGAGTGCCACAGAGTTGTCAATAATAATGCTGGGGAGGGTTCATCGTGGAGCAATTTTGAACAGCCAGGTCAAAGCCATCCTGGAGATTTAAGACAGGCTGAGGAGGAGGAGGTGAATTGATCACAGAGTTATCAGAGCACTCTCTTGGGGTGGGAGCAGCAGCAGGAGAGGAGCTGATGCCTTGGCTGGTTGTGGAGTGGCTCCTCCTTGCAGCCTGATGTTGCTGAAGGCAATCAAAACCGGGCAGAAGTGTGCCAGAGGGTGGGGGAACCCAAAAAGCTTTAGGAGGGATTCAAGAGAGAGAAGAGCTGTGAGGACACAGAGGGCTGGGATGGTGGAGGGCAGATGAGGTAGCTGTGTTTGTCCTGGCCTGCCAGTGTGAGGCTGCCATGGAAAAGTCCTTGAGGGTCCATTTCTGCCTTCTAATTAATGAAACAGAATCAAGGTTCTCCCAGGCCTCTACAACTGCCCACAAAGGTTGGAGCCAGGTGGGGGTTGGTCTCTGCTCACATGCAACAAGTGACAGGGCAAGAGGAGACAGCCTCAGGTTGTGCCAGGGCAGGCTTGGGTTGGGTATTGGGAGAACTTTCTCCCCAGAAAGGGTTCTCAGGCATTGGAAGAGGCTGCCCAGGGAGGCAGTGGAGTCCCCATCCCTGGAGGGGCACAAAAATGTGTAGGCATGGCACTTGGGCACATGGTTTGGTGAGCAGGCTGGTGTTGGGCTGCTGGATGTGGACCTGGTGCTGAGGGACAGGGTTTGGTGGTGGTGGCTTTGCAGCACTGGTGGCACTGTGAGCTCTGGGGGGAGCAGTTGGCCTCCAAGGCCTCTCCCAAGCTCCCCAGCTCCATGGTTCTGTGGCTCCCTTCCACCTTTCCTTCCAACCTCATTCTCTTCCCCCTCCAGTACCTCTAAGGCAGGATTTCTCATGCAGCAGAGCTGCAGCTTCACCCAGCAGCTGCTCCTCAGCAGTGCTTTGGAAGAGGGAGCACAGCTTGGGTGTCCTTCTCCTGCACTCACTTCCTGCCCATGCAGCACAAAGCTTTCAGAATAAACAGCCTGGGACATATTTGCACTCTGTGCTATAAACAGGGTGCAAGTTGTTTACCTGAGGCAAATATCTGCCCAGCAATTGTACCAGAAAAGAGGCAAGAAAAGGGAAATGTTGAAGCTTGGAAGGTCTCAGTGGATTCTTCTTCTCCTGGCTCAGCTGCTCTGGCAGCACATTGCTGCTTTTTCTCCTTCTTCCCCCAGCAAATGTGGCAGGGGTGGTTTCTGGGAGAATTTTCCTCCTCTGGTTCAGGCTCCCTGCTTCATCCAACACTGATCAGCTGTGGCAGCTCTCTGCCTTCTTTGTTGCTGCTCTCAGCAGCCAAGCTGTGGGAGCAAATGCCCCTGGAAAGCAGAGAGTGGGTTGGGTTGGAAGGGACCTTAAAGATCATCTGATTCCACGGGCAGGGATGGCTGCCCCTTGCCATAAGGCCTCATCCAGCCTGGTTTTGGACACTTCCAGGCTTGGACAACTTCTCTGGGCAAGCCTGGTGCAGTGTCTCCACCACCCTCCCGGGGAAGAATGTCATCCTCCTGTCCAGTCTCAGTCCAGCTTCTTCCAGTTCGAAGCCATCACCTCTGATCCTCTCATTCCACACCTCTGCACAAAGTCCCTCTCCAGCAGCTCCCTTCCCGTCCTGGAGGGCTGCTCTGTGTGAGCAGCAGTAGCAGCTCTCCCGGTTTAGACCCTGCCCTGTGGAAGGGGCTGGAGCTGTTTGTGTCCCTTTGCAGGGGAGGCCGAGTCTCATTCCAGCGACGAGAGGGCCCCCAGGAGGAGCGAGCAGCAAGAGCTGCTTCTGGCAGCCAGTTGCCCTGCGTCCAGAGGGACTTGTATCTGTAGGTTATTGTGCAGTCAAGGTCATCAGCCCCTCGCATACCAGGGCCCCTGGTTTCCTCTGTTGCCTCCCCGATGCCGCAGGCTCCCCCGGGCGGCGCTCGGCGCTGATGCTGCCCTGGGAAATCGACTGGATGGCTCCTGGGGAGCATCACTTGCGAGTGGCTGAGCAACTGTGGGGCAGAAAACGGCTTGGAGACTGAATGGGAGCTGACAGTTTCCTTGGCACCCAAACCAGGGGGAAATCCACTGCTTTGTCTCGGGCTTAGCAGACCCAAAGGGCAGCAAGGCAGAGCTTTAAGGTGCAGGTAGCAAGCGGGCAGGGTGGGAACGAGCTCAAGCCCCAGGCAGCTTTCTCTAGCCACATTTGAATCAGAATAGGCTGCTTCACAAGGAAGAGCCTCGAATCTTGTCCTGGGAGCTGGACATTGCAAAGTGCCACCAGAGGTGTCTGCTGTGCCCCTTGGCAGTGGCACTCTGGGCTGCAGCGAGGGAAAATTCACCCCTGAGGGGTAAGGGTGGGAAGGAAGTGAGCAGGCTGGCACCCAGCACTCTGGTGAGGAAAGCCTGAGCTGCAGCAGAGCACAGGGGGAGCCTTCCCAACCTGCCATCTACCAGCCCTTTCTGAAGGCACTGCCCAGGAATCTCTCCCCTGCCTCGGTTGTAGGGCTGAGGAACGATGCAGTGGGAGAGGAGAGGCAGGCTGGTGTCAGAGATGTGCTGCAGGTTGTGGGGTGAAGCGCTGCAAAGGGATCTTTGTCCTTCCTAAGCAGTGCCTGCTTGTCCTTGGGGTGCAGGGGGTTAAAGCTCCAGAGGCCAGGTGTGGGGACAAGGCTGTGCAATACTAGGGATGAAAGTTCAGAGCAGGCAGAGCTTCAGGCAGCTGGAGTCTGTGGCTGCTGTGAGGCAGGAGGACCAAACCAGAGCTTCCTTCTCACCCAGGGGACATTTGGGGGTTGCCTGCTGCACACTGGAGGGGACAGCAAACAAAACTGCAAAGCAAGGGCAAGAGAGAGAGAGCTTCAGCAGAGCCTGTTGCTGTTCAGTTCATCTCTGACTTCCCCTTAGGGAAGCTGTTTGCATTTGGTGCTGCTGTTGTGGTTGGCTGTTTGTCTTTGTGCACTCATAGCAAGGACCTTGTCCCTCCCTGCCAGGTTCTGCAGTGTCCTTCTGCCAGGGCAAGGGGCAGCCCCAGCTGGCTTGGTGGGTGGCAGAGTCCCAAGCTCTGGCTCCATCCTGGGAAGGCAGCTGAGTGCATGATGCTGGGTAATGGGGGGAAAGGAGGTGGTTGGCTGGAAGAGGCAGAGGTTAAGAATGCAGGCCAGGGAACAGTGGGGGGAATGCTAAAATGTTTGTCCTGTGCTCTGTAAACAGAGCAGATAGGCTGGGATTTCAAAGCCAGTTTAACAGCACTGGCACAGAGAGGGCTCCATGGAAGGCTTCTCTCTTTCTGCATGGCTGCAGGGACAGGAACGCTGCTGTGGAGCAGCAAACAGTGGGAGCTGTGCCAGTATCAATAGAGGGGTTGATGAGGGAGCAAGTCTGTTTGCTTGGCTGCAAAGGCCTTGGAATCCACTGAGTGGTACACAGTGACCCCATCTCCCTACCAAACAAAAATCAGAGACTCCTAGAATTGCTTTGGTTGGAAAAGGCCTCAAAGATCATCCAGCCCAGCCAGCGACCCAGCACCACCATGGCCACCAAACCCTGGCCCCAGCTGCCATGGCCACAGGTCTCTTGAACACCTCCAGGGCTGGGGACTCCACCACCTCCCTGGGCAGCCTGTTCCAATCCCTGACCACTCCTGCAGCCAGGACACTTTTCCTCCTCTCCAACCTAAGCCTCCCCTGGCACAATTTCAGTCCATCTGCTCTCCTTCTATCACCAGGGAGAGAACACCTCTCCAACCCAACCCAGGCCTTCCAGCTGGGGCAGGCTTTGCAGGTTCTCAAAGCCAGGTTTAGGTTGGACACTGGGAAGACATTTCTCTGCAGGAGGGTGGTGAGGCACTGGAACAGCCTGCTCAGAGAAGTCATGGAAGTGTCCAAAGCCAGGCTGGATGGAGCCTTGAGCAGCCTGGCCCAGTGGGAGGTGCCCTGCCCGTGGTAGGAGGGTTGGAACTGGATGGCCTTCAAGGTCCCTCCCAAGCCAAACCATTCCAGAGTTCTGGGATGCAGCTTTGCTTTGCTGTTGGAGAAGCAAGAAGGTGCTGTCCTCTGAACTCCTCAGCAGCAGGCACCTTCCAGCCTGGCCCTGCTCCAGCTGCAGGCAGTGCCTCCCCCAGGGAGCCTCTGCTGCCGTGGAAAATGCAGGTCCTGCCCCAGATTCCCCCACCCTCAGCTCTGCTGACTGTGGCAGCTTTGGGGCTTTGGTGTTTTGCCTGCACAAGGACTGCTCTGGCAGCCCCACTCCCATCCCTTGAACTGCCTACAGCTGATGTGTCAGAGGACCCCTGATGCACCTCCCTGATCCCAGGAGGGGGCTGAAAGGCTCAATTATGTTTTTGGCAGGCTGAAAGTTTGAGCTTGGTGGCTTCTCCTGAAATGCTGGAGACAAAAATACATTTCCTGTTTAGAGAGAGAGCAGAGATAAGCCCTGAAGTGCAGCCTCCTGCTCTGGCTACCTCACATATAAACACCCCAAGCAGCCAGGCCCTGCTTTGGTTTGTTCTCCTGGCTTTTCCCCCCTTGAAAGGTGCATTAGACACAGTTCCACAGAGTCCATCCTCTGGCACCATCACTCCCAGCTGGCATGAGAGCTCAGCAGGCAGGACTTTCACCCTCCAGCACATTCCTCCACCTTTGCTCTGCAGGCAACAGCACCAAGCACCCCCAAAGCTCACAGCTCCACAGCTTGGGTTGCAAGGGACCTTCAAAGGTCATCTTGTTCAGCAGGGACCTGTGGTTCTCTCACTGGAGGAGCCCTGGGTGGGGAGGGACCAGACAAATGGTGCATGCAGATGGAGGACCTGGCTGAGTTCATCCTTGTGCTAGGGGAGGGTTAGGCTGGAGAACAGGAAACATTTCTTGACTGCAGGAGTGGTCAGGGACTGGCACAGGCTGCCCAGAGAGGTGGTGGAGTCCCCAGCCCTGGAGGGGCTCATGAGATGTGTGGCCATGGCACCTGGGACCATGGTTTAGTGGCCATGGTGGTGTTGGGTCCAGTCCTGGGCTTATAAAAGGACCTCAGCATTTTGCTGAAGGAGGACTTGAGCTTCTCCAACCCAAACAATTCCAGGGCTCTATAAACTCAGACACAGTTAAACACAGAAAGAGAGATTGGCCACTGGGATGTGCTGCCCAGGCAGGTGGTGGAGTCCCCATCCCTGGAGGTGTTCAAGAGGGGCTTGGATGTGGCCCTCGGAGCCATGGTTCAGTTAGTCAGGAGGTGTTGGGTGACAGCTTGGACTCAATGATCTCTGAGGTCTTTTCCAACCTTTCTGTGATTCTATAAGCCTCCAACTGGAGCAGGCTGCCCAAAGCCTCATCCAGCCTGGGCTTAAACACTTCCAGGGATGAGGCATCCACAACTTCCCTGAGCAACCCATTCCAGTGCCTCTCCCCCCTCACTGTGCAGAGCTTCCTCCTCATGTCCAACCTAAACCTCCCCTGCTCCAGCTCCAAACCCTCACCTCTCATCCTATCACTCCAAGCCCTCTTAACCAGTCCCTCCCCAGCCTGCCTGTAGGTCCCCTTCAGGTACTGAACTGCAGCTCTAAACTCTCTCTAAACTCTCCCAGAGCTCTTCTCCAGGCTGGTCAGCCCCAAGCCTTTCAGCCTGTTTCTGCTTTGCATTTCTCCATCACTTTTCCTCCTTAGTGTCTGAGCGCTCTGTAAATAGTCACTCCTAACCTCCCTGGCTGGGGTGGGTCTGCACTGAGGATTGGTTTATTTTCTCAGCTCCCAGAGAGCAAAAGGTTTGCAGTGTGAGTCAGCAGACAGCCTGCAATCAAGTTCAGGACTGGTGGTTTGCTGTAATTAAGCACAAAATGGGCTGAAAGCTGCTGTTGGCTGCTCTGGGGCTCTTGTGGCTTCCAGAGTAAATCACAGCAGCCATGAAACCTCTGCATGCAGCACGATGAAGATCTGTAGGAGCTCAGGACTGTGAGTTCTCTCTGTGTGGCTGCAGCACAAGAGGCTGAGCTGTGCCAGCAGACCTTGCACCCAGGGTATCATAGCATCATAGAGACATAGAATGGCTTGGGTTGGAAGGGGCCTTGAAGGTCAGCCAGTTCCAGCCCTCCTGCCATGGGCAGGGACACCTCCCACCAGCCCAGGTTGCTCAAGGCCTCATCCAGCCTGGCCCTGAACACCTCCAGGGAGGGAGCAGCCACAGCCTCCCTGGGCAACCTGTTCCAGTGTCTCCCCACCCTCACTCTAAAGAATTTCTTCTTCATCTGCAGTCTCAATCTCCTCTCTCCCAGCTCAAAGCCATTGTCCCTCATCCTGGCACTCTCAGCCCTTGTCAAGAGTCCCTCCCCAGCTCTCTTGTAGCTCCTTCAGGTACTGGAAGGCTGCTCTGAGGTCTCCCTGGAGCCTTCTATCCCCCAGGCTGAACAGCCCCAACTCTCTCAGCCTGTCCCCACAGGGGAGGTTCTGCAGCCCTCTGAATCCTCTTCCTCCTCTTGCTGGTCACACTTGTTTTGATTCACTCCAGGACATGGCTGGCTTCTGGGCTGCTAGCAACCATTGCTGCCTCATGTTGAGTCCTTCATCAGCTCATACCCCCAAGTTCTTCTTCTTAAGGCTGCTCTCAAGCCATTCTTTGGCACAGCTGAGATGGACCCTTCCTCTCTGGCACCTGATGTGCCACATCTGATGGTGCCTGAGCCCTGGCAATGTTCTGGCTGATACCATGAGCTCCACATGGCTGGCTAGAGGAGATCTAGATAAGACCAGGGCAAATCTACATCAGGATCTAATCAGGCACAAGCAGCTGAGCTGGCAGTTGACTCTATTTCCCCCTTTTGATAAATTAATCTGGTTTGCAGCTTTCCATGATGGCTCAGTCCTGAATGTTCTGAACCCTCAAGTCCTCCTTCAGCAAAATGCTGAGGTCCTTTTATAAGCCCAGGGCTGGACCTGCTGAAAGCAGTGGGGTGAGCAAGGTGAGGCTCTCATTGCCATCTTTAGGTGCCCAGTGGTTTGCTCTGAGCTCTGTGAGTTGCTGACTTCACAAAAGATCCCACAGAGCCTTTGCCAAAGCCCTTCTGGGAACTAGGTCTGGGATCCTGAGTAGCTGTCAGCATGGAGCCCTGCAACAAGGGAATGTGTAACGTGCTCTGAAATCCTTCCTGGCTTGGTGGAGGAGTTCCAGGAGCACATCAGAAGGCTCAGCAAAGGCTTGGCCTCTTGGTCTGGCTCAGTGGTGGGGAGATGTCATCTGGTGGGTGTGAGATCTGCAAAGCTGTCCTGGAAGGAAGCAGAACCTGGGCAGGGAGGAGTGGAAGCTCCACCAATGCTTGCCTGTATTTTCCTTCTCATGGTGCCCTGTGCCTTCTTCCCCACAGGTCATGTTCATGGCACGACCATGGAACGTCTCAGCTGAGGCCCCATAGACAAGCAGCAGGCTGGAAGTCAGCACTGAAAGGCTGCAGAGGTGCTGGAGACCAGACCTGGAATCCTGGGCTCAGTTTTGGGCCCCTCACTACAAGGAGATTGAGGTTCTGGAGCAGGTCCAGAGAGGCTGGTGAAGGGCCCAGAGCACAAGGCTGCTGAATCCCTGTCCCTGGAGGTGTTTAAAAGAGACAGAGCTGTGGTGCTGAGGGCCATGGTTTAACACCAAGCCTTGGTAGAGTCAGAGAGTGGTTGGAACTCAGTGATCTCAGAGGTCTTTTCCAATGATTCTGAGGTTCCATGAACGTAATGATGACGAGCAGGAGGCAGCAGCTGCCCTGGCTCCTGATGTTAGTGCAGATGACACAAGCAGCTTCTGTTCCACTCTCTGCCTTGCAGAGCTTCACACAACTGGCACAGAATCACAGAAGGAGGGGTGGGGGGAGTGTGTGTGATTGGAAGGGACCCCTGGAGGCTGAGTCCAACCCCCTGCCAAAGCACCCAGGGCAGGTCACACAGCATCACCAGGTCCAGGTGGGTTTTGAAAGTCTCCAGAGAAGGAGACTCCACAACCTCTCTGGGCAGCCTGCTCCAGGCCTCCAGCACCCTCACACCAAAGCATTTTCTCCTCTTGCTGAGGCAGAGCAACCTGGGGTCCAGTCTGTATCTGTTGCCCCTCATCCTGCACCAGGGGAAAAAGCCTGGCACAGAGAACTCCTGGCCTGCTGACACCATGCCAAGGCTGTGGCCTTCAGTGAGGGGAGTCTCCTTCTCTGGAGCCTTTCCAGCCCTGTCTGGATGTGTTGCTGTGTGACCTGTGCTGGATTCTATGCTCCTGCTTCTGCAGGGGGGTTGGACTTGATGATCTCTGCAGGTCCCTTCCAACCCCTAACATCCTGTGAGGAGAAGCTCTCCTTGGTGCCAGCCTAGGAGTCCCCCACCACAGCCTGCAATTCCTCCTATGAAAGTGGCTGCCTGTGCCTGAACCAAGCTCCCCCAGTGAGTCAGAGCCGGGAATAGAAGCTGGGGAAACTCAAGCTGGTGCTGCCAGCCTAACCACAGAGCCCTGCAGTGCCAAGCTGCCGGAGCTCAGCGCGGGCACCGCGCTGGGGGATCCATCTCCAGAGAGTCAGAGACTCCAGTGCAAGAGGGAACAAACCCTCAGCAGCACTAACAGCTCTTTAATTGCTTGCGAGTCGAAAACAGGGGCAGCTCTCCCCACCCAAATTTGGACTCTGGCACTTGACCAGCTGAAGTCATAGCCCAGCTCTTCAGCTTTGCTCTTTTTTTTCCCCCCCTCCTCTGGTGTGTGTGTGTTGGGGTTTGTTGTTTTGCAGTTGAGCTCCTGGCTACAGCTGGAGTGCCAAAAACCTTCTCTCTCTCTCTCCCCCTCTCTCTCTCTCTCTTTTCTGCCTTTTATTTTTGTGTGCTTTGCAGGAAGCAGCAGTGTCACTTCTCCTCCCAGCCACCCTGGTGAGCCAGTTCTCATCGCTTCAAGTGGCAGCAAATGCAGGTGCTCCTCTGCTTTGCTGCCTGCCTGCCTGCTTGCTTGCTGCTTTTTTTTCCCCTCTCCCCTGCGGAGGGTGAGTCCTTTCAGCAAACTTTGGGAGGGGAGCAGCTGCTCCCAGGGAAAACAAGAGGATCCTGCTGAGCCGAGCTGAAATGCGACATGGAAGTGGCGATTTTCTTGTCTGTTTTGACCTTCAGAGGGGCGAAGTCGCCGAAAGGAGGGACCCTGGGAAGATTAAATCCCCCAGCGCTTCATCCTCCTCCCGCAGCTCGCAGAGCTGGAGGAAGGCACCGCGGAACGGGGGCAGAGCTTTCAGCACCGCTCAGCCAGGGCAAGGGCTTGGAGGAGCCATCGGCTGCAGGACCAAGCCCAAAGGCTTGCAGACAGGCAGTGAGGCACAGCTGCTTTTGTCAGCTGCATTCCTGCCTCCTTTTTTTCCCCCTTCTCCTCTCCTCTGCTCACCAAACAAGATGTTTGTTGATGCAGATGTTTAATGAGATCTTTCTAAGGCCTCTCATCTCCAGGGCTGGCTGGATGAGTAAGAACGTTCTTGGGGTTGCTTGTTGTGGGTGGGGGGTTTTTGTTTGCCCCCTCCACTCCTGGTTCTGTTCGGCTCTTGTTGGAGAAGTTAGGTGCAGGTTTCACGCCCTGCATCCCTCGGTATCAGCTTCTATACTGTGCCTCTCCCCCCCCCCCCTCGCACACGCCATGTGATTTTCGGCACTCATCTACCATGAATAATGTCCAGGGGCCAGGTCACAAGCTTCCCAGAGCGGGGAATCCATTTGCATACAATCCAAGCAATTACAAGTCATGAATAGATTAGCGAAAGCCCAAACAAAACAAGAAACACTTGGGGCTTGGGGGGTGAGTCTCGGGCGGAAAGGAACGAGGGGGAAAGGGGCAAAAAAACCCCCACCCCACCCCAAAACAACCCCCCCAAAACAAGCAGCGAGGTTGATTCTAAACTCGCGTGATTGGGGCTGAGGGATTCGGCCCCGCTGAGGGCAGCAGGCTCGGTCCCCGGGCACGGTGAGGCTTCGGTCCCCGGGCACGGTGAGGGCTCGGTACCCCCGGGGCACGGCGAGGGCTCAGTGGGGTTTTGGCAGGGTGAGGGCTCGGTCCCCCGGGCACTGTCAGGACTCGTCGGGGCTGGTCCCGGGCACGATCGGGGTTCTGTCCCTGGGCACGGCCAGGGCTCGGTCCCCAGGGCACGGCGAGGGGTCGGCGGGGCAGCCCCGCTTGCGAGCCGAAGGCTCCGCCGCGATGCTCCTGGGCTGGGGGGAAACGGCCGGCCCGGGGCGGCGGATCCCCCCCGGCGGCCCCGCTCCGCCCGCGGCAGCGCATGCTCCCTGCCGGGCCTCAACCTGCCCATTTAAACGGCGGCGGAGGCGCGGGCGCCGCACCGGGGCTGGGCGCCGGGCTGAGCCCCGGCAGCCGCCGCCACCACCACCGAGGTAGGGACGGGACGGGACGGGACGGGACGAAACGGGATGGGACGGGATGGGGCAGGGTGGGAGGGAAGGAAGGAAGGAGGAAGGGGCATCGCGGCTCCGTGTCCCGGCCGAGCGGGGATGCGGCTGCCGGAGTTTGCGGTCCCGAGTAGAGGCAGCGGCTCCCCCCAAGCCGGTGCCGGTCGGCGGGGAGCAGCGGTGGCTGCCGGGGCGGCTCGGAGGTGTCCCGGCAGCTCTCGGACTTGCAGCCGGGAAGAAAAGAGCAGGCAGAGCTGCGGGGCCGTGTCTCGGCCGGGGATCGCTGCTGCTCGGCTCAGACGGTCGCGGGCTCAGCTTGGGTCCCGCGGATGCTCCCTGGGCATCCGCTGCTGGCTTTGCTTTGGAGAGACCAAACAAATACCTGGCGGAGCAGGAGGGGCTGCAGGTAGGGCTGACAGCAATGCCCCTGCGGTGGCACCCTTCCAGGCCTCCCGGAGCCGCGTTAATGCACGGAGCAGGGATGTGGCAGGAGCGTTTGCCAGGCTTCTCCTTGTTCCAGCGATACCTGCTGCGACCGAGCTATCTGTGAAGTTTATTGAAGGGGGGGAAGAGTTTGGGAGGAGGAGGGATGTGAGGGTGAACTTCCAGAAATCCCAAGAGTCGCTTGGGGCAGGTCAGCGACTCCTTAGAATCCAAGGAAGGCAGCACTGGGCAAAGGGAAGGTTTCCTTGCACCTCCCTGGGGGCTCTGGCGGGTTTGCTGCTAGCTTAAGCTGTCTGTCTGTCTCCTCCAGCTGCAGCAGGAGCTTGAGGCTGCCTTCTAAACAGCGGTACCTAAATGCCATGGGATGGCTATTCCCTCAATTAACTCGGGGAGTAAAATGCCTTAGCTGTTGGGGGAAAACATAAACTAAAAGGCTCATTTGTCTTCCCCTGGGTGACAGCTTCAGGAGGGAGAGAAAAGCCCTGGAATAAACGAAGGCTTCCAGGCTGGTGATGGCCAGATTGAGGGTTTCTTTTCAGCCTTGTGTTTGAAACAGCAACAAAATCAGAAGGGAAGCAGCGAGAGCATCGTCCCTGGTCCTTATCTGGACCTGTCAGGCACAGAGAGTGGCCATGCTCAAACCATGGCCCACCCTGATGCTGTTTTGGGTTCAGGAGAGCAAGGTTTGTGTGTGTGAGGGACGTGGAAATGATGAGAACTTTACAGAAGCAGAACATGAGTAAGAACTTCAAATGTGCCCAAATGACCCTGGGCACTGAAGTCATGCAGGCACAGCCCTGGAACAAGCCTGTCCCAGCCTTGAAAGGGTTTTCTCTTCTTCAGCCTACCTGCACTTTGCTTCCTTTCTTTGGCATTGATTTATTTGTTGCCTCTTTCGGCTTGTGATGCTACCTGGACTCTCTTGCATCACCCATCCCTTGCTGCCCTGCTGCTTGGCAGGGAGTGGCTGTGGTGGCAGAGCCAGGAATGCCAGATTCCCAGCCCTCTGCTTGGATTCCAGGCAGTCAGTTGCCTTCAGCTCTGGAACTTATTACCAGGGAACTTCGTGGCAAGCCAAAGCTGCTTGGCTTAGGGGGGTTTGAAAATGCAGAAGCAAAAGGATTTAGACACTTGATAGGGATACCAGGAATCTCCAGAATTAATGGCAAACTAAATGAGAGCTTTACAAGGCTTAGAAATCCCTCTCTTTTCCAGGGTATAAACCCATCTTGGGATCCAGCAGGAAATTTCTCCTTGTAGGGAGATGTTTCTTGGGTGGAGATGTTCCTCCCCACAGCCTGTGCAGTGTCAGCTCTGAGACCTCCTTGGGGAGGTTTTCCCACTGAAGGACCTGAACCTCAAAGGTGTTTCCCAACATCAAGGTGCTGCTGGAAGGCTCAAGCTTGGTGTAGAAGCTGCCTGGAGGTAGTGGTCATGTTCTTTATGGGCAAAGCAGTGGTCTGACAGACTCCCAGGATGATCATTAAGCTGCAGCACAGGAGGCTGCACCTCAGCACAAGGGGGAACTTTACTGTAAGGGTCACAGAGCACTGGAACAGGCTCCCCAGAGGGGTAGTGGAGTCTCCTTCTCTGGGGACTTTCAAGGCCTGTCTGGATGTGCCCCTCTGTGACCTGGGCTAGATTGTATGGCCCTGCTCTGGCAGGGGGGGGCTTGGACTTGGTGATCTCTTTGGGTCCCTTCCAACCCCTGACATCCTGTGATCATCAGTGCCATGGCCCAGAGGAGCAGCAGGTACTGCAGCATCCCCCAGACAGACTCCACCAGCAGGACCTCTGTGGAGGTGCTCAGTCCCTTTCTGTCAGCAGTTAGAAGGGCTCCATCCAGAGTGCTGGGAGCTGAACCCCCTGGGCTGATCCCTGAGTAGCCTTTGGGCTGCTCCAGCTTTGCCAGAGCCCCCAGCAAGCACGGATGTCTGCTGTAAACTCTTGCTAACCTCTTCCCTAAATGTTTATTTCTCTGGAGCACTCAAGTGGCAGTGTTTAAGGAGGGGGGTGGGGTGGGGATGTGTGTATGTGTGTGGAGTTTTGGGGTTGTCCCTTTGAGCAGCCCATCTCTGCTCTCTCCCTAAAGCCTCCAGAGAGAGCTGAGGGTGATGCTGGGGCTGTTGTGGCTGGATGGTGTTAAAAATGAACCAAGGTTATCTTTGGTGCCTCATTTGAGGGTGATGCTGCTGCTAGAGGCCCCCTGGGGGAAGGTTATGGAGGCTTGTGATGGACTCAAGGCTCTGAGAGGGCAGAAGCAAAAGGATCAGAGGGATGGAAGGAGAGCAGCTGCAGGTAGTGGTCAGTCAGTGGTGGCTGTAATGCTTTGTACCTCCAGAGAAGTTAGCAGCAGATGGTTTGGAGAGGGCTGCACAGAAACCAGAGGGAGCTGAGGCTGCTGAACCTCCTCTGTCACTTCTGCTCTTGGAAGTAATTCCATCATATGACTGTGCCCTGTGGCTGCTGCAGGAGGTGGGGGGCAGGCAGTGTGAGACAGCTACTTTTAACCAAGACTAACCCTAGACAGCCAACCTGGGGAGTCTTGTGATCCTTCAGCCATGCAGCTAACCTCATGATTGGGGTTGTGCCATGAGTGGAGCAAGGGAGTCATGAGAAGCTGGTGAGCAGCTGTCAACTGCTCTCGGTGTTGGCTTCACGTTTGCAGCATTGTCTTAGTTTCTGGATCCTGAATAGCAGACATCAAGGCCATCCATGTGCACAGAGGAAGCCTGGGGCTCAGCCTAGGGCTCAGCTGGGGAAGGGGACAAGGATCCTTGCAAGGCAAGGAGGTATCTTTGCCTTTAAAAGCAGGGGGAAGCTTTGAAGCAGCCAAGCAATGTAGGTCAGTAGGAAGAAGCTCTTTACTGTGAGGGTGGGGAGACACTGGAGTGACTTTCCTAGAGAGGTGGCGGATGCCTCATCCCTGGAAGTGTTCAAGGCCAGGCTGGATGAGGCTTTGAACAACCTGGGCTGGTGGGAGGTGTCCCAGCCCATGGCAGGGGGTTGGACCTGGAAGATCTTGAAGGTCCCTTCCAACTCAAGGCATTCTCTGGCTCTGTATGCTGAGAGAGGACAGCCTGTAAGGACCTGCAGAAGTTGAGGGCAATCTTGCCCTCAGCACAGAGAAAAGAGCAGGGAGATACCAAACCAGAGGGATGGGGGCTGCAGTTCTGTGTCCTCATGCTTGTGTTGCTCAAGTTCTCTAAGGCTGGCAATATGCTGGATCCATAGAACTGTTTGGGTTGGAAAAGCCCTCCAAGAGCATCCAGCCCAACCAGCAACCCAACACCTCCATGGCCACTAAACCCTGTCCCCAAGTGCCCATGGCCACAGGTTTCTCCAGGCATGGGGACTCCACCACCTCCCTGGGCAGCCTGTGCCAATCCCTGAGCTCTCTTGCAGTTTCTTGTGCTGCTCTTGCTCCTCACTTGCTGTAAGGATCTGACTCTGCTCTTGCAGTGCAGAGCAGCAGAGGTTGCTGCTGTGTCCCCCCCCCCAAGGCTATCACATTGCTTGTCCAAACAGCAGAACTAAGTGGAGCTATCAGATCACCATTTTGCTGTTATTATTTGGATGCATGCTTGTTCCTTGGAGGTCCTCCAATCTGTGCCCTTCCTCCTCCTTGTTTTCATACCCTAAGATGTCAGTTCCTCTTGCAGTGCCAAAATATTTGTTCAACATCTTGCCAGCCTGCAGGAGAG
Source organism: Melanerpes formicivorus (assembly GCF_026170545.1). Taxonomy (NCBI): domain Eukaryota; kingdom Metazoa; phylum Chordata; class Aves; order Piciformes; family Picidae; genus Melanerpes; species Melanerpes formicivorus. Next base: position 3,382,470 of record NW_027142398.1, read on the forward strand.
GAGAAGCAGACATCCCCCCCAGCCCCTGAACACTGTCTGGCAAAATAAGGAGTGTGCTGGAGGAATGTGGTCCCAATGGCTCCTTTGTCTCAGGGCTGGAGGGTGGCTGGGACACACACACAGAGCCATAAGCAGGTGCTTGGTCTGCAGCTCTCAGCTGGTTTTGTTTCTCCATGTCACTGCTCAAGCACTCAAAGATCAACTGCTCTCGGTCCAGATCTCAAGGGCTTGGCCATGGCTCACCTCCTGGGAAGCCTGGTGTGGGTTGCACATCAAATCAGCTCCATCAGGCTCAGGAAGAACCAGCTTCTGCTGACTTGCAGATCCTCTCCAGTGAGGGTGGGGGAGACAACAGAACAGGCTGCCCATGGAGGCCATGGCTGCCTCCTCCCTGGAGGTGTTCAAGGCCAGGTTGGAAGAGGCCTTGAGCAACCTGGGCTGGTGGGAGGTGTCCCTGCCCATGGTAGAGGGTTGGAACTGAATGGTCTTCAAGGCCCCTTCCAGCCCAGAGCATTCTGTGACTCTGATACCCTGGGTGCAGGATCTGCTGGGACAGGCCTTGAGCAGCCTGGGCTAGTGGGAGGTTGGAACCTGGTCTAGGGGGTTGGAACTGGATGATCTTTAAGGTCCATTCCATTCCAACCCAACCAGGTCTATGACTCTCTGAATTCTCCTCAGTGCCAGGTCTTGGATGGTCAGGAGGTGTAAGGATGACCCCTGGCACAATAATGAGGGGAGGGAGGAAGGGAAGGAGGGAGGGAGGAAGGGAAGGAGGGAGGGAGGAAGGGAAGGAGGGAGGGAGGAAGGGAAGGAGGGAGGGAGGAAGGGAAGGAGGGAGGGAGGAAGGGAAGGAGGGAGGGAGGAAGGGAAGGAGGGAGGGAGGAAGGGAAGGAGGGAGGGAGGAAGGGAAGGAGGGAGGGAGGAAGGGAAGGAGGGAGGGAGGAAGGGAAGGAGGGAGGGAGGAAGGGAAGGAGGGAGGGAGGAAGGGAAGGAGGGAGGAGGAAGGGAAGGAGGGAGGGAGGAAGGAAAGGAGGGAGGGAGGAAGGGAAGGAGGGAGGGAGGAAGGGAAGGAGGGAGGGAGGAAGGGAAGGAGGGAGGGAGGAAGGGAGGGAGGAAGGGAAGGAGGGAGGGAAGGAGGGGAGGGAAGGAGGGAGGGAACTTAAACCAATAATGGGCACTGGGTTTTGGGGCTGTGAGGTCTAAGGTTTTTCTCCTCAGTCAAAGGAGCAGAGATATTTATTTCCCCACCACCACCTTCATTGTGCTGGGAAAGGGAAGCTCTTGGTGGTAGTCTGTCCCCAGGAGCTGGGGCTTGAGGAGAAAGGCAAAACACAATGAGTGCAGTGACTCAGATCCCTGCCAGTTGTCAGCACTCGGGAGGCAGCAATGTTTCTTGCAGGGCAGGCTGGAGCCAGCCTCGGGAGTGATGTGTACACAGTTGTGGATAACATCAAAATCCTGCTCCAGATTTATGGGTTTGGGCTTTCAGAGCAGTGGTGCATGCAAGAAGCCCTACAAATCAGCACTTTCCTCAGCAAACATGAGGAGTGATCCCTGCTGGGACCCGACCTGCCGCATCAAAGCCACCGATCAGCCCTCAAACCTAACACTCTTCTGCTATCTCCTCCCAGTTGCTGCTTCTGATTGAAGAGCCACGGGCAGGAGTGGCTCTGAGTTAGATTTGAGGGGGCTGTGAGTTAGATCTGCAGTGGCTGGGGGTGTGCTCCATCCATTCTCTGTCCTGCCTGCGCCGACACCCAAAGCTCTGCGTCTCTCAGGGCCCTGTGCTGGGGCTCTATGCTTTCTGTTCCCCCCATCAGCAGTGCTCTATCTGAAGGGTTGGGCTCTACTCAGCCTCTGGAGAAGCAACTGCCACTCATTCAGGATGTCAATGCTGCTCTCTCTCCCCCCTGCCCAGGGCTCTTGTGCCACCTCTGTTGTGATCTTCTCTTTGGAAAGAGGTTACCCAAAGTGTTTTGGTGATCTCCAAGACCTCAGCTGATCTCAGACTTATTAAGGCTGGGAAAGACCTTCAAGACTGAGTCCAACCATAACCCAAGCACCCACTATGTCCTGAAGCACCACATCTACACACTTCTGCAACCAGGGATGGGGACTCCACCACCTCCCTGGGCAGCCTGTTCCAGTCCCTGACCACTCTCTTCAGCCAAGAAACTTTCCCTGTTATCCAACCTGCAGCTCCCCTGGCACAGCCTCAGGCCCCTTTCCTCTCATCCCTGCTGCTGCTGAGTGTCTTCTGTCAGTGCTCTCCCTGCCCATTCCCTTCATCACTGTGCTACCTTGCTCTGGACCCTGGAAACAATTCTCACTTTGCTTGGAGCTGTGCAGAGAGAACAAAGAATTGTTCTGGGCACGGAGAACATTTCCTTGTAGCTCTGTGGCGAGAGGCAGCTCGTAAGTACAAAGAGATGGAGCACAAAGGAGCGATGAGATGACAGTGGCCTTGCAAAGGCAGCAGGCTGTGTGTGCCAGGTACAGGCTGAGGGGGGTGACAGGGGAGGGGCTTTGTGTGGCCACTGTTGCTGTTGGACTCCAGAGGTGTGTTTGGGAATGCTCGTGACAAACGAGCGCTGTGTGCGCGGGGCGGTGGGAGCAGCTGGAGCGGGGCTGGAACAAAAGGCTGCTGTGCTCCAGCCAAGGCTGACTGAGCACTTAATGGGGCTGGAAGGGTGGCTTTTGTGGGAACTGACTACAGGCAGGTCGAGGAGAGTGGCTAAATGTGGGCTGGAGGCTGACCATGCCTGTGAAAAGGAAAGCACAGGAATTAGGGAGGGAGGAGAGGAAGGAAGGAAGGAAGGATGGATGGATGCTTCCCAGCTATTAAATCTCTTAGCCCATGGATATTGTTTCAGGGGAAATTCTTGCAACCTCAGTGCTCCAGATCCATCCATCCAGACTGGACAGATCTGGACAGATCACTGCAGAATGTGTGGTTGGGAGCAGTCCCACAGCAGCCCCCGGGGAAGATGATTCCAAAGGGCTTCTTTCATCTTGGCTTGCTGCAAGCCTACAGTTGTGCTGCCCCCAGAGAGTCCAATTCATCACTGTCTGTGGCCACTGCTGCCAGCAGGGTAGAAGCCTTTTGGGCAGGAGCAGGGAATGCTCTCTATCCCCTCTGCTAGCAGCAGCCTGGGGCTGAGGCCAGTGGGCACCTGCTGGTGCCCAGCCAGAATGGCCTGGGACAGTGCTGGAGATAAGCCTTGCCCAGCTTTCCCCGGGCAAAGCCAGCCTTGTGCCTGCCTGAGGTGCCCTGGCTGTGTGCCCAAGGCAGCCCAGAGCAGGCTGCAGGAACAGCAGAGGTCTTTCTGCTTCATTTGGAGCTGACTGAACTTTACTCCAGTAAATATGGGTAGGAGGGAGCCCAGTGTGAGGAGAGAATCCTGCCCCTGCTCCAGGTCTGAGGATGCACAAACTGCCACTCATCCTCTGCCAGGCCAGCAGACTTCCTCAGCAAGCACTGAGCAGCTCCAGCTCTCAGACCACTTCACTGCCTGTCCTCCTTGATGGATGCAGTCAGCCCTTGGTCTCGGGGCAGGAAGGGAACCACGTGCCACAGAAAGCCTCAGCTCCTGTGCTCAGAGCGCTCTACAAGACCCAAGGGGCTTTGAACTTGAGCTCCATGCTTAATAATTACTAAAAAGCTAATCATTCAGGGCTCCCCAGGCCTCCAAGCAGAAGCTCAGCTCCTGTTTGTAAGGACAGATGGGGAGGGGGAGTGAAAGGGGGGGGTAAAAAAATGGCTTTGCTCCATTCACCTCCTCTGCAGGGGGCAGCTTTTGAGCCTTGGGGGTTCCACTCTTCCCCTCCCTTCCAGGCTCTGCATGTGAGCAGCTACAGCTCCGTGGTGAGCAGCTACAGCTCCGTGGGGAGCAGCTACAGCTTCATGTCCAACCCCTGCATGGTCAGAGTCCACATTCAGCTGGCAGTGAGAATGGGGCCAGGGAAAAGGCCTCCAAAGTTTCTCCCATGAGGATCTTCCACTGCAGCTTCTCTCTCCTGGAAAAAAAGCCATCTGATTGCTCCTTATCTCTGCAGTTATCCAAACAATGTCAGGCAGAAGCTGAAATCAGAGGATCTCATGCTTTCAGGGCCAGGACTCTCATGTTCTCAGGGCCGTGCCTCGTGACTGCTCTGTCGTGATAAGCAGAAGGCTCTCGGTGCTCCAGCAGGGGTCTGAGGGCTCTCATGAGCTCGGAGAGCTTCGCTGTGCTGCAGGCTCAGGTCAGAGCTGCTGCAGGCTCAGGTCGGAGCTGCTGCAGGCTCAGGTCGGAGCTGCTGCAGGCTCAGGTCAGAGCTGCTGCAGGCTCAGGTCAGAGCTGCTGCAGGCTCAGGTCAGAGCTGCTGCAGGCTCAGGTCGGAGCTGCCGCAGGCTCAGGTCAGAGCTGCTGCAGGCTCAGGTCAGAGCTGCCGCAGGCACAGGTCAGAGCTGCCGCAGGCACAGGTCAGAGCTGCCGCAGGCACAGGTCAGAGCTGCCGCAGGCTCAGGTCAGAGCTGCTGCAGGCTCAGGTCAGAGCTGCTGCAGGCACAGGTCAGAGCTGCTGCAGGCTCAGGTCAGAGCTGCCGCAGGCACAAGTCAGAGCTGCTGCAGGCACAGGTCAGAGCTGCTGCAGGCACAGGTCAGAGCTGCTGCAGGCTCAGGTCAGAGCTGCCGCAGGCACAAGTCAGAGCTGCTGCAGGCACAGGTCAGAGCTGCTGCAGGCTCAGGTCAGAGCTGCCGCAGGCACAGGTCAGAGCTGCCGCAGGCACAGGTCGGAGCTGCCGCAGGCTCAGGTCAGAGCTGCCGCAGGCTCAGGTCGGAGCTGCCGCAGGCTCAGGTCGGAGCTGCTGCAGGCACAGGTCGGAGCTGCTGCAGGCTCAGGTCAGAGCTGCTGCAGGCTCAGGTCAGAGCTGCTGCAGGCACAGGTCAGAGCTGCTGCAGGCACAGGTCAGAGCTGCCGCAGGCTCAGGTCAGAGCTGCTGCAGGCTCAGGTCAGAGCTGCCGCAGGCTCAGGTCAGAGCTGCCGCAGGCTCAGGTCAGAGCTGCTGCAGGCTCAGGTCGGAGCTGCTGCAGGCACAGGTCGGAGCTGCTGCAGGCACAGGTCAGAGCTGCCGCAGGCTCAGGTCAGAGCTGCCGCAGGCTCAGGTCAGAGCTGCCGCAGGCTCAGGTCAGAGCTGCCGCAGGCTCAGGTCAGAGCTGCTGCAGGCTCAGGTCAGAGCTGCTGCAGGCTCAGGTCAGAGCTGCTGCAGGCTCAAGTCAGCTGCTGCAGGATTTGCTGCTCCAGGCAGGCAAAGCTGCTCCTGTAAGAAAGGTTGAAGAGCTCCAGGGATCCCTTCCACCCCCTTACATCCTGTGATCTCAGGTCTGAGACCCTAAGGTGTCTCAGAGGAACCCTGTGCTCTCCTGCTCTTCACCTGTCCCTTGGGCAGAGGGTGCTGGCCCGGGGCTGGTGTGACAGAAGGTGCCTTGCTGGCAGGCTGGCACGTTGGCATGACCCCCCTTCCCCTGGCACTGAAGCCCAGAGGGTGGACTGTGCATGTGGCTGGCTGCAGGAGCCCTCAGGCAGGGTGCAAAGGTTCCCTGTGCCGGAGGGGCAGGCAGCAGGGGCAGCTCTACCTTACAGCAACCACCAGGGCAAAGCTTTTGGAGGCTTTAGCCTTATTCCCTGCCCATCTGAGTGGTGCCAGCCACGGGTGGCTGCCTGCCCCACATCCCTTCTTGCCCCAGCTCTGGCATGAGTGATTGCAGAGGGAGTGTTAGCCACTGGGATGTGCTGCCCAGGGAGGTGGTGGAGTTCATTGTCCCTGGGGGTGCTCAAGAGGGGATTGGATGTGGCACTTGGAGCCATGGTTTAGTGAGTCAGGAGGTGTTGGATGAAGGCTTGGACTTGATGATCTCTGAGGTCTTTTCCAACCTTATTGATGCTCTGATTCTATG
>NW_027142398.1:3388505-3411005 GCF_026170545.1 Melanerpes formicivorus
GCACAGCTTCTGAAAGGAGTGGGAGAGAGCAGAGAGCTGCAGCGTGAAGGGCAAACAGGAGAGAGCTTCTCCCACCCTGGCAAAGATCCTCTCTGTGTGCTAGGCAGAGCAAAGTGCTGCTGCTCTGCTGGGCTCAGCATCCTTTCCTGCCTCCCATTCTTAAACATTTTGACTCCTCCATCCCCAAGGGACCTTCATTTGCCTTCCCCTGGTGCCTCTGCTTTATCCACTGGATGGATGCAGGACAAACAGCGACCTGCTTCAGGTGCCCTCACTTGTAAAGCTCAGAAGACACTCAATTCCCCTCACAGGTGCTCCTCTCCCTGAAGGAACCACCTGACAGCAGATAAAATGCCTCCCAAAGCTCCTGCAGATGGGAACAGTGCCTTGGGCTGGCTCTGGAGCAGCCCAGCCATGCTAACTCTCAGGACAAACCAGATCCCCAGGTCAGAAGGGCCAAAGGCAGAGGGGAGGTCACCAGGTAGCAGATGTGTGCTGGTAGCTCTGGCTTGACCTGCACTCTGTGGCTGAGGGAACCTGGTAGGACCTGAGCTTGCATCTCCTGCTCCATCATGGTGAGCCCCAGCCACCTGCAGGGAGGGTGAGTGGCTTGGTGGTTATGGGAGCCAAGAGCTTTGCTTGGGTGTCTGCTTTAGTGGCCCACAGCAAGGGGGAGATGCAGCCCCCTGGAAGTCCTCTGCTGGCTACAGGTGCTTAGAGCTTGGCCCCTTCTTCATGCTTTGGCTTGGAGGTGGTGGTGAGCTGCCCTCAGTCTTGGGGCCAAGGCTCAGCTTGGTGGTTAGACACTGGTCCTGAGTGGGTAGAACCACACCAGGCCAGAGCTAGGTGTTTGAAGGCCCCTGCAAGCAGGATGATGATGATGTAGGCGCTGGGAGGAAGCAAGTGCAGCATGTCAGGAGGGAACTGGCAGACACAAATGTCTCCCTTTGAACCCAGCTTGGGTGGAAGGGCTTCTGAGCTGCAGTGGGGAGCTGCCCCTTCCCCTAGCTCTGGATCTTCTGTAGCATCAGCATTTGTCCTGGAGCAGCACATCCTGCTGTCTGGGCTGCTGGATGCTGTGGGGTGAATTCCAAAGGGGCTGGGGCACCCAGGCCTTCCTCTTCCCCCTCTGAGGGGATTTCCACCCATGGCTGCTCTTTCCCAAAGCTGAGCTGCTGAGGCTGCTCCAGTGGAGCCCCAGAGCTCAAAGGGAAGGCAGAGTTAATTCAGAGAGAGACTAAATCAGCCAGCCCTTCTCCCATCCCTGCTTAATGACCACTTCCCCCTCCCCACACTCTGAATGGGGTCAAGGAGATTTGGGAGGGGCGGGGGAAGGGGAGGGGGGTCAGGAGAGGTCAGGTGAGTTTTCCATTCCATCCCTGGCAAGCCTGCCAGAGCTATTCTCCATGGTGTATTTCACATTCAGCTGCAGTGAATGGACACTGATAGCTGTGAAAGGATCTGGCACCGGCTGAACAGCCCTTCCCCGAGCGCTGCCTCTTGTGCTCTCTCCCTCCCCTTTCTTCCAAAGGGCTTCCAGGGAGTGGGGAATTAATAACCCTCCCAAAGAGCCCCCTTGGAAGGCTGGAAGTGTAACATTGTGGTCATGAATGGGAGCCCAAAGGCCAGCAGCACCCTTTCGCCCTCCCCTCTCGCTGCTGTCCTTTGGGAAGAAGTTTTTGGCACCCAACCTTCTGTGCCCATGGGTCCATAGCACCTGGAAGTGCTGGGCTGGAGCAGAGCCTGCCTGAGCTCCCTGCACAGCACCACCACCTCCTGCCTGCAGCACGGACCAGGACCAGAACGAGTTCTGCACCATGAGGGTGGAGGGAGGAGAAACTACTTCCAGTCTTGGCCCTGCAAGTCGTTCCCCTCCTCCAGGAGTCTCTGCAGGGGTCTGCTGCCTGGTGAAAGGTGTGGCTCAGAGTCCACCAGTGAGGGCTGAAGGAAAGGGAATGGCAAGTGGAAAGTGAACCTCTGCTGGAGCTTGGTGTTGCATGGTGGAGCTGAGAGTCTGTCACTCTGCCATCCCCAGTCAGTTCAGCCCCACTTCTGCCTGCTGCTGCTGCTGCTTTTCTCAGGCCCTCATCACAGGAGCTCTGCACCACATCAAGCTCAGGAAGATGTTTGTCCAAACTTGTGCTGTAGCACATGAGCAGAGGACAAGCTCTGGGCAGGGGAAATGTGGTGGCTCCAACCTGCTGGCCCTTGGAGAAGTGGACTCTTGGATGCTGCTTTCCCCAGCTTCATCTCTGCTCCTTCTCCTTGCTCCCTCTTAGTGCCTCTGCAGAAGTGGACTCTTGGAAGCTGCCTTCCCCAGCTTCATCTCTGCTCCTTCTTGCTCCCTCTTAGTGCCTCTGCAGAAATGGACTCTTGGATGCTGCTTTCCCCAGCTTCATTCCTGGTCCTTCTTGCTCCCTCTTAGTGCCCTTGGAGAAGTGGACTCTTGGATGCTGCTTTCCCCACCTTCATTCCTGCTCCTTCTCCTTGCTCCCTCTTAGTGCCCTTGGAGAAGTGGACTCTTGGAAGCTGCTTTCCCCAGCTTCATCTCTGCTCCTTCTCCTTGCTCCCTCTTAGTGCCTCTGGAGAAGTGGACTCTTGGAAGCTGCTTTCCCCAGCTTCATCTCTGCTCCTTCTCCTAGCTCCCTGTTTGTGCTGCCAGGTGAGCTGTGCTTGGCAGACTGCTTCCCTCCCTGTCCTTCTGGGTGTTTGTGTGGGAGAGGAGAGAGGGCAGGAGGCACCAAGGCTGCAGGGGGTTCAAACCTTCCTGCTTTGCTTGCTGCAGCTGAAAAGGTTCCTCTGTGCAGGCTGGGTGGCAGGGAGTGCTCTCCTCTCCTGGCTTCCTTTGTCCCTGTGCTCCTGCCCAGGACCCACCCTCCTACCTGGCTGCCAGGTGAACCAACCTCCCAGGCTTGATTTGCTGTTTCTCTGCAGAGGAAGGAAAGGGAAGGAAGATGTTGGTGTTTGCATGCTTCAAAGCAAAGCAGAAAGCCTGGGTTTGGAAAGGCAGATGATGTCCCCATGGCACGACAGCTCGGGGAGCAGCTGTGAGGAAGCTCCACATGTGGCTTCCTTCTGCTTCTGCCTGCAGGAAGCCTTGCAGAGAAAAGCTCTGTGCCCCTTTTGGGGGGGCTCTGGCTCTTATCCTTATCAGGGTGCCTGCCACTGTGCTCCAAAGGGAAGGACAAATACTGTCCCTGTTGGAGAAGCTTGGGGAAACTGAGGCCAGGGGGGCAAGAAGTGCCTGCTGCCATCCAGCCTTATGGACCAGCCACCCCCCATGCCTGAGTGAAAGCTTTCCCCATCCCTAAATGCCAGATCCCACTGGCCTGGGCTGGCTGCTGCTGGCACTGTCAGACCAGGATCTCCCAGTGCCTGACTTCTTTCCCACCAGGACATAGTTATGGAGCTGCAGATCCAAACCAGTCAGCCCAGACAAATCATCCTGGAAGAGATTAGCAGCTTAGAGGAAGCTTTTGGTCTCGCTGCTGGGGCTGCTAATGAGAGCCAGGCTGCTACCTACGCTGCAGGGAGCACCTCAGCCTCTTCAATAGAAAAAGAAGGGCCGTAGCAATGCCATGTCCTACATCTCTCTCTGCTGGCTGCTCGTGGAGTGCCAGGAGACCAGCAAGAGGAGGTGACAAACGCTGGCGGCAGGGCAGGGCTTGGGGCAAAGTTCAGGTGCCAGCCCAGACCTGGATTTTGCTCCTGAGCTGGTGTGGGGCAGCAGTGCAAGGGGGAACAATGGGTTGCACAGGTCGGGTGCCTGCAGCCCGTGTTTGCTCAGCACCTCGGGCGAGGGGCCCAGGCGTGGCTGTGGTGCTAATAACAGCCCAGCTCCGGGGTTATGGGGAGGCAGGGAGGGCCCTGAAACCAAACCCGCGGCTGGTTCCACCTCTCCTTGCCTGCACACTACATAAGCAGCTTCTCCTGAAGGCTGAGCAGCCAGGCTGGGCTGGAGCTCCAGAGGGATCACCTCTCACTGCTCTGCCTGGAGGAGGTCAGTCCTTTCAGCCTGGCTCCTCTGAGCCTCCCAGATCTTCTTCCTCCTTTCCTCCCTCCCTCCCTCCCTCCTTGCCTCCCTCCCTCCTTGCCTCCCTCCCTCCCTCCCTCCCTCCTTGCCTTCCTTCCTCCCTCCCTCCCTCCTTGCCTTCCTTCCTCCCTCCCTCCCTCCTTGCCTTCCTTCCTCCCTCCCTCCCTCCTTGCCTTCCTCCCTCCCTCCCTCCTTGCCTTCCTCCCTCCCTCCCTCCTTGCCTTCCTTCCTCCCTCCCTCCTTGCCTTCCTTCCTCCCTCCCTCCTTGCTTGCCTTCCTCCCTCCTTCCCTCCTTCCCTCCTTCCCTCCTTCCCTCCTTCCCTCCTTCCCTCCTTCCCTCCTTCCCTCCTTCCCTCCTTCCCTCCTTCCCTCCTTCCCTCCTTCCCTCCTTCCCTCCTTCCCTCCTTCCCTCCTTCCCTCCTTCCCTCCTTCCCTCCTTCCCTCCTTCCCTCCTTTCCTCTCTCCCTCCCTCCCTCTGCCCATGTCCCTCCAGAGGATTTCCCCCCCCCAGTCTGTCCCTGCTGAGCCACTTTGCCTCTCTGCATTCTGCCAGCCAAATGCAGAAGGGAAAAAACAACCCACACTGAAAATGAATTGTTGGGAACTGGGACAAAGTACAGCTTGAAGAGGAGAAGGTTAATGCTCTGTTGCAACCATGTCTGCAGCTTGATTGCTGTTGACAGCTTCTCCTCTCTGGCTGTGCAGGGATGCTGCTTCTGGGTGCACTGGGCTGTGTTTGTGTGGGGGTTTTCTTCCCTTAAAGCCCTCTGAGAGTGGGGAATGGGGAAGAGATGAACCTCTTCTTACCTGCTGGTGAGAATTTCAGCCTCTCTGCCTCAAGCTGGAGCTCGCAGGCAGCTGGGGGGGATGGACAGATTGCTGCTTCCTCCCCATGCATGAGGTGGCACTGAGAGAAAAGAGGAGTAAGCCTTTTCTTTTCCCCTCTGTGTCTGTATGAAGCATCTTTGACTTGGTGTTTGGGATCTGCCTCTGGGTGTTTGGGGTTTACCTCTGGGTGTTTCAGGTTTGGCTCTGGGTATTTGGGATCTGCCTCTGGGTGTTTCAAGGTTACCTCTGGGTATTTGGGGTTTACCTTTGGGGTTTACCTCTGGGTGTTTCAGGTTTGCCTCTGGGTATTTGGGATCTGCCTCTGGGTATTTGGGGTTTACCTCTTGGTGTTTCAGGTTTGGCTCTGGGTGTTTGGGATCTGCCTCTGGATGTTTCAGGGTTACCTCTGGGTATTTGGGGTTTACCTCTTGGTGTTTCAGGTTTGGCTCTGGGTGTTTGGGACCTGCCTCTGGGTGTTTCAGGGTTACCTCTGGGTATTTGGGGTTTACCTCTGGGTGTTTCAGGTTTGGCTCTAGATGTTTGGGTCCTACCTCTGGATGTTTGGGATCTGCCTCTGGGTATTTGGGGTTTGGCTCTGGGTAAATCCCCCTCAGTAAGCTCTGCAGACCCTGGACTACAGCAGCCAGTGGACTTTCACATCTCCTCCCCAGGGTGATGGCAGCTCAGCTGATTCTTGTCTCGTGAGTCTGCTTCCTCCAGCTCCCACCACCAAGGCTTGAGCTGCTGGAGCTGGAGGGCTGCTGGAGCTCCAAAGCCTCTCCCCAAGGCTGTCAGCCAGCTGGGCACCCCCCACAAACGAACAAGGCTGAGACATCCTGTGTCTAGCCCACATCTGAGCAAGGTGGTTACTGCCCCCCAGTTGCTTCCTTGCAGATCGAGTGCAGCTGAAGGAAAGCTGAGCGTACCAGGGGCCTCTCTGAGCATCCCTTTGAAGCCAGGTCTGGTGATTAAAGGGAAACGGTTGCTGCTCTTCCCCCTCAGCCGTTAGCTTGCTATTTGACCTTGGGCAAGTCACTTAAATGCTCACAGTTGTTAAAAGGAGATATCTTTTGTGACAGTCGAGGTCTAAGTGAGCGTGGGGCGGGGGGAAGGCGAAGGATCCGGGAAGGGAAAGAATCAGCTCTCATTGTGTGTCATTGGCAGCCTGTCAGCTCCTCAGCTTCCAGAGTGCTGCCTCTGCTCCTGCAGCAGGGGGAGGTGGAGAGGGATGCTGGCATCTGTGCTCCCAGGGTCACCCAGGCACCTCTGGGCTGGTGGCAGGAGGGGGAGAGAGGGAAAAGTGAGGCTGCAGAAAGCTCTGCCGGCTGCACCTGCTGCCTGCCACTTGTGCAGGGGCAGGGGTCGAACCCAAGTGCTGTGGGGAGCCCTGGAGCACTGATTTGCACCGTGTTGGGTGACAACCTTGCAGCTTTATCTCTGCCCAGTGTGGCTGTGGGCAAGCTGTGGTCCAGCATGCTCCTGCTGCAGCAGCTCTTCCTGCCTGCAGCTTGCATCCTGCTTGGCTCTCTGACAAGCAGCCAGGCTGGCTTGGTGAGCTCTTAGCTGCTCCACCAAGCATGGCCTCCAGCACTGGTTGCCTCAGCTGCTGAGGAGGGAGGTGAATATTGGCCTGGAGACATTCCCTCTAGGAGTCTTTTCCTCTCCCCTGTAGATGAAGGAAGGAATTTAGAGGGGGGCTGGGCTACAATGATGGATTTTTCACCCCCTTTCTTGTGATGGGTTCACTCTCAGCAGGGAAGTAAGGGAACCTCTGTCCCAGGTGTCTGCTGTGGCATGGAGGAGGTGTGCAGGAGGCAGAGCTTCCCAGAGGTAGAGCTTCCCAAGGCCAGGGAGGGAGCAAGTGCAGCTAAACTCCACCACCTGCCTGTCTCACATTCTGTTTGGCCTCCTTCCTCCAAGGCACCCAAAGCACTTGAGGGATGCACTGTGGTGGGACTGGAGGCAAAAGCTGCTGTGCCAAGTGGGAGCTCACTGCACAGCCCAGAAATGGGTTGTGAGCTGAAGCACATCAAGCCCAGCAGGACCTCTTGTGCCTTGTCCCCACAGAGAGGCTTCGTGGTGGCTCACTGAGGGCGAGCAGTGAGACCAAGTGAATCCTGAGAGCCCAAGTGCAGTTTGCTTCACTCCCAGGCTGGTGGCTGTGCAGGAGCTCCATGTCACCCTCCTGGCTGAGCCACCCTGCCTTCCCCAGCACAGCTGCAGACCATCTCCCCAAGGTGCTTTTGGGAAAGCAGCAGCTGGCTGGGTGAGCCTAGGTGCTGCTGCCCTTGCAGACCTTCTTGTTTGTGGGCTGCCACAGTGGCAGGCTCAACAGGTTCCTAAGGGGCATCTGCTCACTCTTGCCTTAGCTGCTTAGCCCCTGTCCTGATCTGGTGGCCTCTCCCCTCTGAAGAAGGCTGGAGAGAGGCAGAGTGTTGCAGGGCAAATAAATGACTCAGACTAATGAGTAAGGTAATTGCTGCTCACTCTTAGATGAGGCTAAAGTGGGTCAGGTTTGTTTGTGAAACTCCATGGAGGCACCATCTGTTCCCTGTGCCCCATCTCAGGGGCTGGAGGCAGGATTTGGGTGAAACTGCCTCCCTGGGAGCCTTCAGAGCAGCATGGGGGTGGTGCCCAGGTCATTAGGCAGGGGCGTGGGGCTCTGGGGATGACCCTAAGTGACTGCAGGCAAGTGTCTGCAGCCCTGAGCCTCAAAGGGCCTCTTAATTGAGCTGACTGGCAGAGGGGACCCTAAATCCTTTGTGTCTCTGCTGCTGCCCATCTGTGAGATGGAGCTGGACAGGAGACTGAGAGGGCTTTAGACCTCCCTTAGCCTGAAGGTGGGATTGGACTTTGCCAAGCCATGCCTGAGTGCTGCCTGCTCACCTGTCACAAGCCCTGAGAGAGAAACCTGCCCTCAGCTTTGTGTCTTTTAACCCTGCTGCTCTCCCAGCTGTCCTCTCTTCATTCTCCCATGCCTGGAAGCCTGGTGGGCAGGGGACTGTGTCTTTCAGTGCTGAGGAGTCTCTGTGGTACTTGGTTTTAACCCTTTCCCCTGCCCTGGTCCCTCCAGTGTCTCACAAGCTCTCTCTCCTCTCAGACCACAGCATGTGAGCAGAAGGAGAAGCCTGGAGTGGGATCCCTGCCTGGACTCGATGCTGCTGGGGCCACACCTTGCAGTTAAGAGGAAGAGGAAGAAACATTTCATTCAGCAGTGTTAAAGATGGGAGACAGCATCTGCCCAGCAGCCCAGGAGGGGAAGCTCCAGACCGTGCCCACGGAGCATCCCTGGGAGCGTCCCAGGCGGAGTGACACAGCCCTCTGTCACTAAGGGGTGTCAGGGCAGCATGGCTCAGAGGGCCTGGGGCAGGATGCTCTTCCACAACAGAAAGACCCAGCTCCTGCTGGTCAACTCCCTGACGTTTGGCCTGGAGGTCTGCCTGGCTGCAGGGATAACCTACGTGCCGCCACTGCTGCTGGAAGTGGGCGTGGAGGAGAAGTTCATGACCATGGTTCTGGGTAGGCAATGGTTTGGTGTGGGGCTTTTCCTTGTCTTGGAGGGGCTTGTTCCAGCCTTTGAGTCTGGAAGGCAAATAAGGACCTGGAGAATAGAAATAGAATTGGGATGGGATGGGATAGGATGGGATAGGATAGGATAGGATAGGATAGGATAAACCAGGTTAGAAAAGACCTTTGAGATCATCCAGTCCAACCTATCACCCAACACCATCTGATCAATTAAAGCATGGCACCAAGCACCCCATCCAGGCTCTTCCTAAACACCTCCAGGGATGGGGACTCCACCACCTCCCTGGGCAGCACATCCCAATGGCCAATCTCTCTTGCTGGGAAGAATTTCTTCCTCACCTCCAGCCTAAACTTCCCCTGGCACAGCTTGAGACTGTGTCCTCTTGTTCTGGTGCTGCTTGCCTGGGAGAAGAGACCAAGCCCCACCTGGCTACAGCCTCCTTTCAGGCAGTTGTAGAGAGCAAGAAGGTCTCCCCTGAGCCTCCTCTTCTCCGTGGGGTGGTTGCAGAGCTACTCTTCTCTCAAGGGCAGCCTTGTGTTTGGAGGAAGGGGCTGTGACCCAGTGATGCTTCCTGAGGTCCTGAAGCATCCCAGACACTTTCATGGTGCACACAGAGCAGCATCCTCCAGCTCTGTCCCCCCCTAACACCTCCTCTCCCCCTTTCCCAGGGATAGGCCCTGTCCTTGGCTTGGTTTTCGTCCCGCTGATCGGATCTGCCAGCGACCACTGGCACAGCAGCTACGGCCGCAGGAGACCTTTCATCTGGGTGCTTTGCCTGGGAGTCCTGCTGAGCCTCTTTGTCATCCCCCATGCCAGCAGCCTTGCCAGCCTCCTTGCCACCAACCCTCGGCCCCTGGAGATCGCCTTCCTCATCCTGGGCATCGGCCTGCTGGATTTCTGCGGCCAGGTCTGCTTCACGCCGCTGGAGGCTCTGCTCTCAGACCTCTTCCAGGAGCCGGACAACTGCCGCCAGGCCTTCTCCATGTACGCCTTCATGATCAGCCTGGGGGGCTGCATTGGCTACCTGCTTCCAGCCATCGACTGGGGCGGCAGCTTCCTGGCCCCCTACCTAGGGGGGCAGCAGACCTGCCTCTTCAGCCTCCTCGCCGTCATCTTCCTCGCCTGTGTGCTGGCCACGCTCTTCGTGACAGAGGAGGCAGCTCCCCAGGCGGAGGCTCTGGATGGCCCAGCGTCGAAGGATGCTCCCCCCAAGCCCTCCCCTCCTGCCTGCTGCTCTTGGCAGCCCCTCAGCAGCTCCTGCCTGCTGCAGGCCAGGCGCTGGGGGCAGGCTCTGCGGAACCTCTGCGCGCTGCTGCCGCGGCTGCACAGCCTCTACTGCCGCATCCCCAAGGTCATCCGGCGCCTCTTCGTGGCTGAGCTCTGCAGCTGGATGGCCCTCATGACCTTCATGCTGTTCTACACAGACTTTGTTGGGGAAGGGCTGTACCACGGTGTCCCCAGGGCCAAGCCAGGCACGGATGCCAGACGCCACTACGACGAAGGTGAGAGGAGATCCAACTGCCCCCAGGCTCCAGCGCCCGCTCCCCGGGACGGGAGCTTGGAGTGGGAGCTCAGGGATGGGCTCAGCCCTGCCAGCAAGGCAAAGGTTACAGGCAAGCAGATTTTGTGCAGATGGAACAGGAAGCAATGTTCCCCTGTGGGCCACAGAGCACTGCACAGTGAACCAAGCAGGGAAACACCTCTGGCCCCCGAGCAGCCCAGCGCAGAACCAGATCTGGCAGCGCAGCCCTGGCCTGGGGCTGAGCAGTTAAGAGGCAGAGCAGTCTGGCAGGTTGCAATGCTGAACAGGATGGATCCAGCTCTCTCTGCAGCCTCTGCTTGCTGCTGCCAGCTCCCCTCACTGCTCTGCCCTCCTTTTGCACTGAGGGGTGAGGATGCTCCACCCCTCTTGGAGAGCAGGGCTTGGAGAGGCAGGACACGCTCCGTAGCAGTGAGCTGGGCTTTGCCTCGACTGCCTTGTGTGCTGCTGTCAGATTCCCATCTCACATCTGCTTCTGGGCAGCCCTGGAGCAGCTCCCCCAGTTATCAGCCCTCTCTCCAGTGGTTCCTGGCAATGGAACAGGTTGTCCAGGGAGGTGGTTGGGGTCCCATCCCTGGAGATATGCAGGGTGAGGCTTGACAGAGCTCTGGGCAGCCTGATCTGGTTGAGGATGTCCCTGCTGACTGCAGGGGGGGTTGGACTGGATGACCTTTGGAGGTCTCTCTCAAGGATTCTCATGCTCTGGAGCCTGTAGCTGTCACAACCACCTCACAGGGTGCTGCTCACTGAAGCACATTCCCTGTCTCCTGCAGTTCCCTGCTGTCCCACCATGGCTGCTGTGTTGTGCCAGAGCCTTGACACACTGCCCAGCCCTTCTTTTCCTCTCCTTGATCTAAGTCTCTTTTATTCTTGGGGGTGAGCACCTTTCTGGCCCTCCTCTTCCAGCCCTCTGAGTTTTGCACTGCCTGCCTCTGTGAGCTCTGCAGCACACTGCCTCTTTGTGCTGGGTGTCTGTTTAACTTGGAGGCAGCTTAATTATTAGTTAACACTTGCTCTGTGCAGCTCCCAGCAGGTCAGGACTCCTGTCAGAGAAGCAGGTGTTGAGTAATGATCCTTGCTCCAAAGAGTTAATGGCTTTAGTTCCCTGCAATCTGATAGACCTTTGCAAGGGGGAGGTCCTGATTGCTGCCGGATACTGCCCTGGATGTTGAATGCTTTACCTTGGCTGCAGCACAATTCCCTCTGCCTTTTGTTCTGCTCCTGCTTTTGGCATCTGTGAAGCCCAGATCCTGGTTCATGAGCAGGTGACAGGTCCTGGGTGCAAACAGCTCCCAAAGAACCTGAGTATCACTTGGCTTCTCAGCTCCCATTGCCCCTCTGGTTAAGGCTGAGGTGCTGCTGGTGGAGAGTGGGAGCTGCAGCCTGGCTGCTGCAGCCCTGGGAGATGGCAGTGGTGCTGCTCTGCTCCTTCCAGAGGCCACAAAGGTGATCCAAGGGCTGGAGCAGCTCTGCTAGGAGGAGAGGCTGAGGGAGCTGGGGGTGTTCAGCTTGGAGAAGAGAAGACTCCAGGGAGACCTTAGAGCTGCCTGCCAGTACCTGAAAAGATCCTGCAGGAAAGCTGCAGGGGGACTTTTCCTGAGGGTGTGCAGAGACAGGCCAAGGGGGAAGGGTTTGAAGCTGAGGGAGAGCAGGATCAGGCTGGAGCTGAGGAAGAAATTCATCACTAGGAGGGTGGTGAGGCTCTGGAACAGGCTGCCCAGGGAGGCTGTGGCTGGGGGTGTTCAAGGCCAGGTTGGATGAAGCCTTGAGTCTAGCTGAGAGCTGTCCCTGCCCACGGTGGGGAGGTTGGAGCAGATGATCTCTGAGGTCCCTCCCAGCCTGAGCCATGCTGTGACTCCTCACCCAGCCACGTGCTTGGCAGGGCTGCTTGTGGCTGTGCCACACTCTCTGAGTCCCTCCTGAGTGGAGACGGAAGGAGCCCCCAGGGGGGTTGGTTGGCTGTGGGCAGCCTGTGTGCGGCCAGGGCTGTGTCTATCACCACCTCTGCTCCCCTGCAGGCGTCCGGATGGGCAGCCTGGGCCTCTTCCTGCAGTGCATCACATCCATCTTCTTCTCGACAATCATGGACAGGATGGTGAAGCAGTTTGGGACACGGGCAGTGTACCTGGCCAGCGTGGTGTTCTTCCCCCTGGCTGCCTTCGTCATGTGCCTCTCCCGCAGCGTCACCATCGTCACCATCTCGGCTGCTCTGACAGGCTTCACCTTCTCCGCGCTCCAGATCCTGCCCTACACGCTGGCCTCGCTCTACCATCACGAGAAACAGGTAGGGGTCTGCTCCAGAGGGCAGGGTGAGGGCACCTTGGTCAGCCTCTTTAGCCACTTGGAGCTGGTATGGTCAGCCCAGCCCCTGGGGGAGGAACCTGTGCCCGTGTGCAAAGCTTTTCCCCATGTGCCTTGTCTCCAGGCTGTGTCTTCCTCCAGTGCTGGCTTCAGTTTGGGGCCCCTCACTCCAAGGAGGACACTTGAGGTGCAGGAGCAGGTCCAGGAAAGGGCAATGAGGCTGGTGAGGGGTTTTGAGCACCAGCCCTGCGAGGAGCAGCTGAGGGAACTGGGGCTGTTCAGCCTGGAGAAGAGGAGGCTGGAGAAGGGAAACCTCATTGCTCTCTACAGCTCCCTGAAAGGAGGCTGGAGCCAGGTGAGGGTCAGCCTCTCTCCTTCCCACTAACAAGGGAGAGGACAAGAGGAAATGGCCTCAGGTTGCACCAAGGGAGGTTCAGTTTGGATATTAGGAAAAGGTTTCTCACTGAAAAGGACATCAGGCACTGGAACAGGCTGCCCAGGGCAGAGGTGGAAGAACCATCCCTGGGAGTGCTTAAAACCTGTTTGGATGAGGTGCTGAGGCCCTCCCAGTTGTGTGCAGGGAGGTGTTAGGTTATGGTTGGACTCGTGATCTTAAGGGTCTCTTCCAAGCAGGCCATTCCATGATGATTCATCTGGAGGAGATGAGAGAGTTTGGCATCTCCTGCAGGCATCCCCTGCTCCCAACAAGCATGATGCACATGTGGGAAGCAGCCAGTGGGGAAGGGCACAGAATCCCAGGATGGGTTGGAAGGGACCTTAAAGCTCAGCCAGTTCCAACCCCTGTGCTGTGGGCAGGGACACCTCCCACCAGCCCAGGTTGCTCAAGGCCTTGAACACCTCCAGGGAGGAGGCAGCCACAGCCTCCCTGGGCAGCCTGTGCCAGTGTCTCCCCACCCTCAGTGGCAAGAAGATGGAAGAGATCAGCCAGGGCTGGGAAACTGCGGGAGGTTGTTTATCCCTGTGTGCGCATTTTGCAACCCAGCCACATCTGCAGCACTGCCAACCTGAGGTGCTAAAGCCACCCTCCATCACTGCCAGCCCTGAGAGGTCCTGCTTTCCAACTGGGAGGGGGTTGCTTTTCCCCTCCATAGCATGAGAGCAGTGAACTGAAAGCTGAGGTTCTTCCTCTTCCCCTCACCCCCAACCCCCCACGGCACAGAAGCGTTGTGAAACTCCCGACGCCGAGCGCGAAAGCTTGCTGGTGGCGTCCCCCAGATGGTAGCCTTGTGGAGAGGAGTCCTAGGAGGCTCCTGAGTGGCATCCTGGGCTAAGAGGAGTTTCTCTGGAGCTGCAAATGCAGAAGTAATTTGTGGCTGGGGAGCAGCTCTTTGATCCCAGCGGCAGGCGGCTCGCTGCGCAGCCGGAGAAGAAGGAGCTCTGACCACAGGCATCCAGATGTTCACATTCAACAAATACTTCTGGCCAAGCCATCCCAATTTGCACCAGGCACCCTGTCAAAGGAGGGTAGGGGGGAGGAAGGAATGTTCTGCTCCCTCTGTGCTCTGGGATTTCCCATGGACAGGAGAGCAGCAGAATGGAAACCAAACGCCACGGGCTGGGAGCGCGCCGCACACCCAGCTGCCTGCCAAGAGCTCCGTGGGGAAACACTCCTAGACAATGAGGTGTGGGGTTAGAGCTGGCTTGAGTCTCTCTGGTGCCCTGGCTGGGAAGTTCCTCCTCCTTCTACCAACTGCTTTGCAGCAGGAGGCAGGGAAGGCCCCACAAGAAGCAAGCCCTTCAAGATGCCTCGTGCAGAAAATGCTCCTCCTGTTCCCCATTTCTCTTCTCTTCCTCTCTCTCCCTGTTGAAATCTGTCATCAGTTTTGTTTGCCTTTCCTCCTTCCTCTCTTCCTTCTCTTTTCTTTCCCCCCCCCTCCTTTTTTTCCCTACTTCCCCTCATGAAGTGACTCAACAGAAGGGGCATCCAAAGTGGCTTCCACGCTGTGCAAGATGGTTGGTGAGAGCCTACAAGGCCACCTCAAGCTGGAGCTCCCTTGCTTTGCACAGGGCTGTGTAAGTCTCTCTGTTCTCCTGCATGTCCTCTCACCTCTCGTGGCCACCAAACCTTGCCTGTAGCAGGAGGGAAAAGACCTGCATGTTCTGACAGCACCTGAAAGCTTGGTAAAGGTGAGATGCAAGGTGGGCACTCGCAGCTGCTGCAGGAGGTGAAGCAGAGCTGGGCTCCTCATTCCCTCCTCTCCACCAACTGCAGAGGGAGGTGGAGCTGATGACTGAGGCACCAGTGGCTCTGGTGGTTGGATCCTGTCTTCCTAGGGGTGCTTTTAAAGCCTAAGTTCTCCCTGAGCTCACTCCCATGGATGCTGAAGCCATTTTTCTCTGTATTGAACTGAGTTCTCCACACTGAGCATCCAAGCAGCCCTGCCAGGATGTGTCTCTCTGAAGTCCTAGCCTGGATCAGTGCAGAAACCAAGGAGCTGTGGCAGGGGCCTCCAGGGCAGCTGGGGAGGCTTCTGGGAAACTCAATGTCAAAGATGGAAGGCTGGAACTGGGGGGGTGGGGGAGGACATCCTAGTTTGGCTCACACAGTGAATGCCCTTTCTGTGCTGGGCTTTGAGTGGCTTTGAAGCCTGATGGCAAGGAGGGAAGATGTTTTAAAGCTCCATGCAAGATAAGTGAGGGTCCTGGAGTGATGCATTTAAGCACAAATTCGGGAGCCTTGGCAGAGGAGTTGAAGGATTTAATGAGCAGAGCCCAGGTGAAGCTCCTGGGAGGTGATTGCTCTGGGGTGAAGTTGTTCTCCTCAGGTTTCTCTTCTCCAACAGAATTCTGTAACTGTTTGTGCAGCAGCTCTGCAGCCATGGCCTGGGGCAGCACGAACAGAGGCTGCCTGGTGCTGACATACGCTTGGGCAGGGCTGGGTGGAGCTGGGTGGGTGCCAAGACCGCTGAAAGCCTTGGGGTGGCCTGCAAGGGAGAGCTGGAGTTGCCCACACAACTGCACCAGCCCTTCCCTCCTCTTCACCTGTCTCCAGGTAAAAGGAAGGGTAGCTCAGGCAGCCCTGCAGCTAGCTGGGGTGCTCCTGGCTCTCAGACAGGTGCTGGTTTGTTTGGTTTGGTTCTTTTATTTCCCCCCCTTTTATTCCCTCTGTTTGCCCAACCTCACCACACAGATAATGGATCAACGACTCCTTCCTTATCTGCTCTGCCCTGTGCAGGGGAGGTTCAAAGCTGGAGCTCTGCAGCAGTTCTGCTCCCTGCACATCACTGCCCAGGATTTGTTGGCCTTAATGTGGAGAGCTTTTTGATGGCAGTGCTCTGGGTGAGCGCTGCTCGAGCGAGCTGTGCCCCAGAGCTCTCACAGCTAGAGAAAAGAGAGGCAAACAAGGGCAAGAAGAAAAAGATTCTTCTCTCCCCCCATCCCAACCTTTTTTTTTCTAGCTGAGTGAGAAGGCTCAGGTCAGGCAGATGAAGCAACTCAGCTGAGGTCATGCACGCAGAGGCTGATGCAGAGCTGAGAAAAGAGCTCTTTCCTGAGTTCCCAGCGCTGTGTCATCCCAGCTGGCGTCACTGAACTCTCTCAGATATTAAGAAGTGGCCATGCATGCAGGGCCCTGAACTGCTGGTCTGCCCTCTGGGCTCTTCTGCAGGAGAGCAGAGGAAATCAGCCTTTTCTAAAGGCCTCCTCACCAGCCAGAAGCTGCCTCACCAGCATGGACGTGCTGGGAGCCTCTTCTCTTCCTCCTCCTCTCCTCCAGCCTCTAAGCTTTTCTGCAGGAAGAAGCCCAAAGGGCAGAAGCTCTTCTCCCCAGCCAGCTATTGGCACTGGAGTGCACTGTCTGACTTTGTGATATGTCCACAATGGGCTCTGACCCTTCCCTCCTGTCCTGCAAGTGTGCCTCAGCTGATTGCAGGACAGAGCCAGCTGTGGTGGGTGCCCAGATTCCCCTGGCACCCCGCGGGGAGGTGACAACCCAGAGCTCCCCAAGCAGAGCCAGGGCTGGCTTTGGGCAGTGTGCTGAGCCCCCAGAGCTTCAACACAACAAAAAGCATCACTTGGCTGGATTCCCCCAGTGAGTTAGGGTTGCTTTGAGTCCCATGCCAGCTGGGAAGAGCCAGGCTGGCTCCTGGACCCTGCCTCACCTGGCCCAGACTCATCTGCCCTCCTCTTTCCCCTAGGTATTCCTGCACAAGTATAAGAGCAAGGAGGAGGAAGACACAGCTCGACTGGACAAGAAATCAGCCTTCTCTAAAGGCCACCTCCCCAGCCAGAAGCTGCCTTACCAGAATGGCCATGCTGGGAGCCTCTTCTCCTCCTCCTCCTCCTCCTCCTCCTCCTCTCCCGCAGCCGCCGGCTCGGCTCTGTGCGTCAGCTCCTCCTGCGACGTCTCTCTGATGATGATGGGAGGAGAGCCAGACCCAGTGGCCCCTGGGCGAGGGATCTGCTTGGACCTGGCCATTCTGGACAGTGCTTTCCTCCTCTCTCAGGTCGTCCCCTCCCTCTTCATGGGCTCCATCGTCCAGTTTACGCAGTCAGTGACTGCCTACATGGTGTCAGCTGCTGGCTTCGGCCTGGTGGCCATTTACTTCGCAACCAAAGTTGTCTTTGACAAGAGTGACATGGCCAAGTACTCAGTGTGATGGGGAAGGCACCAGGGCAGCAGCTGGCACAAGGAGATGTGTGTGGATGTGTGTGCATATGTGTGTGTGTGTGTGGCCACTCCTGTGGCTCCTGCTGTCCCCAAGCTGCTGCTGTAGCCCCTGGAGGGGCAGCTGTGGGGCTGGGAGCAGGAGAGGTGCAGCAGGGCTAATCTCAGGTGTAAATAGGAGGCATCAGGGCATTGCTCTTCCAGCCCTTCAGTGCTCTCCAGAGGTGCCTTGATCAAAGGAGAGCACTGCACAGCCAGCACCAAAGGGGTTAGAGAAGGGCCAGACAGGAAATGGACTTTTCCTTTGGTAAGAGGTGAGGTTTCTGACCAGAAGAGGGGGAGGAGGGAAGAGCTCCTTGGCTCTCCTCTTCCCCACTGAAGCTCTCTCCTCTTCCCCAGCTCGTTGTGGGCTGCTTTATTTTTTTTGTACTCAACCTCTTGAGCAATAACTTCTGCAAATAGGACACTGGGAGGAGATTTCCTTTGAAGAAAGTGTGTGGCTCAGCTTTGGCCAGGGAGCACAGGGGGTGTATGTGCGTGCACACACGCTGCCATCCTTCCCCACCTCTCTTCCTGGCTGGGAGAAACCGTTGGGGAGAGAGGTTACTATGTCTTGTTTTGGACAAGCAAGGTTAGGCCCAGTGCCAGGAGGTGACTTATCTTTCACCTATGCACCAAGTTGCATCAGATGGAAAGGACTTCTTAACCTTTCTCTTCTTTTAATGACTGTTTTTAGCTTGCCTCACACAGCTCCCAGTGGCTCCTGACCTCTCTCCCTCCTGCTCCCTTTCCCTGGCAGACCCTTGTGCCTCTTCCACACCTCTACCCTGAAAGATGCTGCCATGTCACAAGGAAAATCTCTCCTCAGAGGGTTTTCAGTCCTGTCACAATGAGGTCATGATCCTTGAGGTCCCTTCCACACCTCTACCCTGAAAGATGCTGCCATACCACAAGGAAAATCTCTCCTCAGAGGGTTTTCAGTCCTGTCACAATGAGGTCATGATCCTTGAGGTCCCTTCCACACCTCTACCCTGAAAGATGCTGCCATGTCACAAGGAAAATCTCTCCTCAGAGGGCTTTCAGTCCTGTCACAATGAGGTCATGATCCTTGAGGTCCCTTCCAACCTGATATTCTATCAGTAGAACAGGAGGAGCTCTCCTGCAAGGCTGCCAGGGAGCAAATGCGCCAGACCTGAGGTCCCTGCTGTGGTAGGGACCTAGAGCTGGTGAGTAGCTCTGTTTGCTCTCAAGGATGTGTCCCCAAAGCCACCTCCTAGAGCAGACTTTTCCTTCCAGGCAGAAAGGCTTTTGCTGTGTTTGCAGGCTGGCAGGAGGGCACCTTGCAGAGCATCTGCAACCCGGTGCCTGGCACGCTGGCTGAGTTAACACATTGCCCAGATGCTGCAGTCAGGTGAGCAGGACAGAATGTGCCCACAGCCACCCTGGCAGCTGCTGGCAGGGCAGGGTAAGCCCAGTCCTTGGCGTGCTGGGCAAAAGAAGGAGCAGGACAGGAACTCTTGATGCTGTTGTGCCTGTGGTTTGCTGATCCAGGTTACCTATTGGTTATGGAATGGAATGAAGCTGGAGGTGAGGAGATTCAGACTGGACATGAGGAGGAAGTTCTTCCCCATGAGAGTGGTGAAGCCCTGGAATGGGTTGTCCAGGGAGGTGGTTGAGGCCTCATCCCTGGAGGTGTTTAAGGCCAGGCTGGATGAGGCTCTGGCCAGGCTGATCTAGTGTGGGGTGTCCCTGCCCATGGCAGGGGGGTTGGAACTGGCTGATCCTTGTGGTTCCTTCCAACCCTGACTGGTTCTATGCTACACTTGTGTGGGCTCCTTCCCATTTCTTTTATTTCCAGGCAGGAGTTCAGACTCTTCCTGGGGCACAGCACAAACACAGCTACCTGTTAGAGTGAAGCAAAGTGCCTGTTGCTCACGTAGCACTGGGTGACCCCTTGGGGTTTTTTAGCTCCCAGATATGAGTCACCTTCCACTGGTGGAAGGGTTGGCTGCAGCTCTGTGTCCTTCTGGCCAGTCCCATTCCCAACAGGGGCAAAGCAGCAGGAATAACTCTGCTGGTGGCAGGTTTCTACCAAGGAGAAGTCAAGGTCCTGGCGTGCAGGCAGCACTTATTAGACTTTGAAATGATCCAAACTCTGCCCACGGTGCATGGAGGGGGAGCACGAAGTGGGTCCTTGGGAGCCTGCAGAAGGTGTTCACCAGCCCTTCAGCTTGGGCTGGCCTGAACTGAGTGTTTGTGACTAAGTCCTGCGGAGGTGTGTGGGCAGGGAGATGCACTCAGGAGGCTCTGCTGGGGGGGCAAACCGTTGCTATTTCTGCAAGGCCTCGTGGGACTGCTCCTTGGCGTGGAGGCAAGGTCACTCCCCTGCCGTCTGCGGATGGGCCCTAGGAGGCCCTCTCCTAAGAGGGTTTTAACATTTCTTTCCCGTAAAGGGTCACTGGTTTGGGTTTATTTCTTCTCAAAATTACAGGTCTGCCAGCCTCCCTTTCCCACAGCAAGGTTTTGTGTGCTGAAATGCAGCTGGGCTGGGGATGGATTTGGCAGCTGCTTAACCACCCACAGGAAGTTTTTCTGGCTGTGCTTCCTCCCCTGGTCTCTGTCTGCCTCTAGGAGGAAGCCTCTAAGGCCAAATGTTATCACCAAATGTGGGATGGTTCTTGGCTTGATGCTCCCTACTGATCAGTAACCTCTGAGCTGAGATGGTCCAAGCAGCGCTGAAGAATCCTTTAGGATCGCTTTTACGGCTGTAAAAACGTGAGGAGCCTTCACACACGGAGCCTGCTCCATTCCCAAGTGCTTGAGATAATTGAGCCATTCACTGAAGTGCCTAAAGAGTGCTTTCCACACCAAACTTCAGGCACGGGGGGAGGGGCGGGAGGTGATGATAAAGTCCTTGAGTGCTTCATTACAGACATCCAAGTGATAAAGCAGCCAGCTGGAGGGGGAGGGTAGCCTTGATTTTTGGAACACGACAGAAGGCATCTTCAGGGTGGGGGTGAGCACATCCCTCACATGCCAGGGAAATCACTCCAGGTCTTGACCACATCATACAACTCGGGGGGTGGGAGCACAAGCTCTTCAGAGGCAGTTACCAGGAGCTTTTCTCTTTCAGGTAGTAGCTGCACTTCTGCTTTCCTCTCCCGGGTGAATCGTGCTGGCCTCTCCTTCCCTTCGGGGAGGGGAGGGTTTGAGTGTCGCAGAGGGGAGAAGTGGGAAATGGCTTTTATTATGTTTTTGCTGTGAGATTGGTGTGAACCTCTAGGTCAGGGAAGGATGTCTGGATGCTGTTTGTTCTGTGGAGACCGTGTGCTGTCTGCGAGGTGTTCGTGGTTAATTTATTCGGTAGAGTAAATATTTTGTATACGACGTCAGAGGAAGGCTTATTATAAATTTATATGAAAAGGAGGAAATTAAAGGTGTGGAAATACTACGAGAAGGATGGCGTCCGGAGGGCTGACTGCGCGGCGCGGCCGCTGGGTGGCGCCAAAACAGCGGCGCAGCGTGGGCTTGGGAGTGACTGGGTGGAGGGGGCGGGCACGGCCGGAGCTGAAGGGGCGGGGTTAGGGGCGTAGCCAAGAGTGGTTGGGCGGAGTTAAGGGAGGTCTAATATAAAGGGGTGGGACCGGGGTTGAAGGGGAGGAAAATGATTGGCAGGGTCGGCTATAAATGGGTGGGGCTAGGCGGCGCGTCCGGGTGTTTATGGGCGGAGCTAGGTGCGTGGTCCAATCTGTGTGGGCAGGGTCCGGTCTGTGGGCGGGGTCATAGCTGGGGGGGTGGTGTCAGGAGCCGGGCGCGGAGGGTACCCGGCCGCGACGCTCAGCGCTAAAGCGATGCCCTGGGTCGTTACCGAGCCTCGCCCTGCGCTGCGGCACCCTCTGAGCACAAGCTGCGAGCTGCGGAGGGGCTGCCCAGCACCTCCCGGGGACGCGGCTGACTCTGCCCCCACCCTGGGGACCGGGAGGTGCGGAGCCGCCTTCCGCTCCCCTTCCCTTCAACGAATTCCTCTGGGCACACCTCGCTGACTCCACCAGGCGCTGTGCAGAGCCGGAGGCACAACTGCGCCCCGTGCCTATCCCCCGGGGGCTTCGTGGGGTAGGGGCTCCAAAGCCCTAAGCCACCTCCCTCAGCACCACAACCACGCAGCTTTTAGACACCCTCAGGGACGTTAGCTGAAGTTAAAGGCTGTGAGGCTGAGACGCAGAGTGAGCAACACCCAGAGTCAGGGGAATAGCCACGGGCTGCCCTTCCCAGATGACCACGCAGCTTCATTGCTGGGTTTGGTTTGGGGTTTTGTTTTATTTTGTGGTTGAAGCCTCGCTCTGGTCCAGGAGTTTTGGTTCAGGCTCAAAAGCAAAGAAACTGTTCTCACTTTCTCAGGTTCCCCGGGCTTGCTGTGGTAGACAAGAGCATGCTCCAGTCTCTTCTGAGCAGATCACAGCCAGAACCTCCCTTTTCCCTCTCAGAGCCTCAGAATTGTCCTTCTGCTTGGACATATTTCATCCCAGACCACTTTCACCACCATCGAACCCCGCAGGTGGGCTGGGAGAGGCGAGGCAAACACAGATCCTGTGGCTGGTCAGCATCTTGCCCCGTGCTGGAGCCAGAGGTTTGTGACTCCCATGCTTCTTTCCATCACAAGCTGCATGGCTCCTGTGATGCCAGGTGGAACCCCGAGCACTTTAGAGTGACCCTGGAAAGCCACCGCTGATGGCAGAGGCTGCTCCCTTCAGAGCGTTCCTCCTCTGTGGGGTTTGGTGGGGCGCAGCCCTTGCTGCCAGGTGCAGCTCCAAGGTCACCCTCAAGCAGAAGGACTCCCTTAGGAAGCCACAAGCTTCCTGCAAAGCCGTGGTGAGGACAGGAGGACCTCACGGACCTCCTCATCACTGCAGCAGCACCTGAACGCTCTGGACCCTGCCAAAACCATTCCTCCTGAGGTGAAAACCTGCTCCCAGCTGGATGCCAGCTGCCCCCTACGAGGGTTCCAGTGGTTTTTCCTGATATGGTGGGGAAGTCTGGACTGTTTCCAGCACAAATTAATAGTGAAAAGCTGGCGAATGGCAGCAGGGTCGGAGGTGGCTCCTGATGGACCAACTCCAGCAGTCAGACCGGGGACAGAGCCGGGCGTTCCGTGTGCCCTTGGCCGTGCCCGTGCCGTGCCCGTGCCGTGCCCGGTGCTGGCAGCCACAGGGGGCCGGCGGCCGGAGCTGAGCCCGAGGCGGAGCGGAGCGGGCCGGGAGCCGCCTCCGGGCTGCGGGAACCGCGGTGCCAGCATGGACCAGAGCCGGGTAAGGGGGCACGGGCGGCACGGAGGGGGACACCTGCTCTGCAGCTCTCCCAGGGAGGATACCCCGTGGAGGAATAGCTCAGCTCTGGGGGCAAAGGTGGCTTGGGGCGGGGTGGGCTCCCTCCTTCCTTCTCCCACCCGGGGATGAAGGAAGCTGCTGGTGGCTTCTGCTCCCCGCGGTGGGGTTGGGGGGCAGTGGTCGTGCCAGGCTTTGCCCACACTTGCTTGTCCTTGGCTAGGTGGAAGCGTGAGGCATCCTGGCATTGCTGAGGGGTCTGCTACACGTGGCCCTGATCACATCTGGCTCCTTCCACATGTTGTAGTTAGAATCATTGAC